>NC_050571.1:32223816-32346316 GCF_013265735.2 Oncorhynchus mykiss | reverse complement strand
ACCCACTGACCAGAGCACCCACTGACCAGAGCACCGTCTGACCAGAGCACCCACTGACCAGAGTGCCCACTGACCAGAGCATCCACTGACCAGAGAACCCACTGACCAGAGCACCGTCTGACCAGAGCACCCTGTGACCCGAGCACCCACTGACCAGAGCACCCACTGACCAGAGCACCCACTGATTAGAGCACGCTCTGAATAGAGCCCCCACCGACCAGACCACCCTCTGTCCAGACCGCTCTCTGACCAGACCACCCTCTGATCAGACCATCATCTGACCAGAGCACCCACTGACCAGAGCACCCTGTGACCCGAGCACCCACTGACCAGAGCACCCACTGACCAGAGCACCGTCTGACCAGAGCACCCACTGACCAGAGCACCGTCTGACCAGAGCACCCACTGACTCTCTGGGGGTTCTGATGGTTCTAGCCTTGAGATGCATTTTTTTACAACATATCTATACTATTTCATTTTTGAATGTGTATATAGTATTGCTTAGTAGATGTTGTACAATTAATCAGGGTTGATTGGAAATAGATGTTCAAAAGAGGACATTGTGTTATCATGTCTTTGTACTCCCTGACGAAGGCCATGCAGACAAAACGCGAGTTTTGAAACTTTGTTTCCATTGAACATGCCATACAAATAAAGCATTTTAATTAATTATTTGAAGAGTGCCTTGGTCCTCCTTTCTTTTTGAGGAACATGGAGAGTTGGTGTACATGAACACCATACAAAGAACAGATTACCAGAGAATTCAAAAGGGTAACTACAGCACAGTAGCACAATAGCATCTCGCATCAAATCAAATCAAATATGATTGATCACATACACATGGTTAGTTAATGCGAGTGTAGCGAAATGCTTGTGCTTCCGGTTCCAAAAGTGCAGAAATATCTAACAAGTCATCTAACAATTCCCCAACAACGACCTAATTCACACAAAACTAAAGGGAGGAATAAGAATATGTACAAAAATTATATGGATGTGCGGCATAGGCATGGTACAATAGATGGTATTCTAAAGTCGGAGGTTTACATAAACTTAGGTTGGAGTCATTAAAACTGAGTTTTTCAACCACTCCACAAATTTCTTGTAAACAAAGTTTTGGCAAGTCGGTTAGGACATCTACTTTGTGCATGACACAAGTCATTTTTCCAACAATTGTTTGTATCACAACTCCAATGGGTCAGAAGTTAACGTACACTAAGTTGACTGTGCCTTTAAACAACTTTCAGAAAATTATGTCATGACTTGAGAAGCTTCTGATAGGCTAATTGACATCATTTGGGTCAATTGGAGGTGTACCTGTGGATGTATTTCAAGGCCTACCTTCAAACTCAGTGCCTCTTTAATTGACAGCTTGGGAAAATCAAAAGAAATCAGCCAAGACCTCAGAATTTGTTTTTGTCTGGTTCATACTTGGGAGCAATTTCCAAAAGATTGAAGGTACCACGATCATCTGTACAAACAATAGCAAGCAAGTATAAACACCATGGGACCACGCAGCCGTCATACCGCTCGGGAATGAGACACGTTCTGTCTCCTAGAGATTTGGTACTTTGGTGCGAAAAGTGCAAATCAACCCCAGAACATCAGCAAAGGACCTTGTGAAGATGTTGGAGGAAACAGGTACAAAAGTATCTATATCCACTGTAAAAGTCCTATATCGTCCTATATCGACATAACCTGAATGGTCGCTCAGCAAGGAAGAAGCCACTGCTCCAAAATCGCCACAAAAAAGCCAGACTACGGTTTGCAACTGAACAAGGGGACGAAGATCGTACTTTTTGGAGATCTGTCCTCTGGTCTGATGAAACAACAATAAAACTGTTTGGCCATAATGACCATCATTATGTTTAGAGGAAAAAGGGGGAGGCTTGCAAGCCGAAGAACACCATCCCAATCGTGAAGCACGGGGTGGCAGCATCATGTTGTGGGGGTGCTTTGCTGCAAGAGGGACTGGTGCACTTCACAAAATAGATGGCATCATGAGGTAGAACAATTATGTGGATATATTGAAGCAACTTCTCAAGACATCAGTCAGGAAGTTAAAGCTTGGTCGCAAATGGGTCTTCCAAATGGACAATGACCCCAAGCATACTTCCAAAGTTGTGGCAAAATGGCTTAAGGACAACAAAGTCAAGGTATTGAAGTGGCCATCACAAAGCCCTGACCTCAATCCTATAGAACATTTGTGGGCAGAAGTGAAAAAGTGTGTGCGAGGAGGCCTACAAATCTGACCCAGTTACACCAGCTCATCAGGAGGAATGGGCCAAAATTCACCCAACATTTTGTGGGAAGCTTGTGGAAGGCTACCCGAAATGTTTGACCCAAGTTTAAAAAAAGGCAATGCTACCAAATACTAATTGAGTGTATGTAAACTTGACCCACTGGGAATGTGATGAAAGAAATAAAAAGGTGAAATAAATCATTCTCTCTACTATTATTCTGACATTTCACATTCTTAAAATAAAGTTTGTGATCCTAACTGACCTAAGACAGGGAATTTTTACTAGGATTAAATGTAAGGAATTGTAGAAAACTGAGTTTAAATGTATTTGTCTCAGGTGCATGTAAACTTCCGACTTCAACTGTACATATGAGATGAGTAATGTAAGATATGTCAACATTATTAAAGTGCATCGTTTAAAGTGACTAGTGATCCATTTATTAAAGTTGCCTCTATCTAGGCAGCAGCCTCTCTGAGTTAGTGATTGCTGTTTAGCAGTCTGATGGCCTTGAGATGGAAGCTGTTTTTCCGTCTCTCGGACCCATCTTTGATGCACCTGTACTTATCGCACCTTCTGAATGGTAGCGGCATGAACAGGCAGTGGCACTGGTGGTTGTTGTCCTCGATGATCTTTTTGCCCTTCCTGTGACATCAGGTTCTGTAGGTGTCTTAAAGGGCAGGTAGTTTACCCCCGGTGATGCGTTGTGCAGACTGCACAACCCTCTGGAGAGCCTTGCGGTTGATTGAGGTGCAGTTGCCGTACCAGGCGGTGATACAGTCCGACAGGATGCTCTCGATTGTGCATCTGTAAAAGTTCGTCAGGGTTTTAGGTGACAAGCCAAGGTTGAAGAGGCGCAGTTGCGCCTTCTTCACCACACTGTCTGTGTTGGTGGACCATCTCAGTTTGTCTGTGATGTGTACGCCGAGTAACTTAAAACTTTCTACCTTCTCCGCTACTTTCCCTTCGATGTAAATAGGGGGGTGCTCCCTATGCTGTTTCCTGAAGTCCACGATCATCTCCTTTGTTTTGTTGATCTTGAGTGAGAGGTTGTTTTCCTGACACCACACTCCGAGTGCCCTCACCTCCTCCCTGTAGGCTGTCTCGTTGTTGTTGGTAATCAAGCCTACCACTGTTGTGTCGTCTGCAAACTTGATGATTGCATTGGAGGCTTGCATGGCCACGCAGTCATGGGTGAACAAGGAGTACAGGAGGGGGCTGAACATGCACCCTTGTGGGGCCCCAGTGTTGAGGGTCAGCGAAGTGAAGATGTTGTTTCCTACCTTCACCACCTAGGGGTGAGCTGTCAGAATGTCCAGGACCCAATTGCACAGGGTGGGGTTGATAACCAGGGACTCCAATATCCTCTTTCCAACATCAGCAGACTGGCACATATTATCTGGGTTCTTGACATTCGGAGACGGAAATTGATACGCCGCCTGCCGACACCTGTATCGTTTCACCTTCCTTATTTGTTTCCGTCTCTGCTAATGTCTTCTTTGTCTGCCTCAATCACAAAAGTAAGAAACCAGTCAGTCTTGCCGAAGGAGACCCCCAGCGTATAATTCCATTATCACCTCATTCCATACAAAACAATCAGGGTGATCACAACATTTTTAATTTAGGTTCCTGGATGGAAAAAGGGACTTCTGCTAATGTGAGAGGTATTTTGGTGAGTGTGAGTGAGATTGTTTCTCAGGCCCATTGGGAGCATCTCTAATTGTTTACGATGCTATGTTGGGTGGTTATAACATCTCACAGGGGAGGTATCTCACAGTAGAGTAATTAAAACATAATGGAGGTATGATGAGTTGTGGTATATTTTATTTACATGTAATGAATCGCTTTGATTTGGTGCTTTCAGGAGCCAGGCCTGGGTAATTGAATTTTAGGAATAAGGTGTGTTTTCTTATAGGCCCTCCTGCTGGACCAGACCTGAATCTAGTTGATTTCCTCTGCGTCTTAGTTTGTTGTTTTGGAGTAAATACTTGATCCTTTGGAACAGTTGTTCCCAAACATTTTATAGTCCCGTACCCCTTCAAACATTCAACCTCCTGCTGCGTTTTCCCTCTAGCACCAGGTTCAGCACACTCTCAAGTGTTATTTTTTTGCCATCCTTGTAAGCCTACCACACACACTAAACAATACATTTATTAAACATAAGAACGAGTGTGAGTCTTTGTCACATCCCGGCTCGTGACAAAGAGCTCTTATAGGACAAGACACAAATAATAATAGAATAATAACCAATAATTGTTCTCGTTATTTATCCATCTTACTTATAAAACCTTTTTTGTTCATCAAAAATGTGAATAGCTTACCACAGGTAAATGAGAAGGGTGTGCTTGAAAGGATGCACGTAACTCTGCAGTGTTGGGTTGTATTGGAGAGAGTCTCAGTCTTAAATCATTTTCCACACACAGTCTGTGCCTGTATTTCGTTTTCATGCTAGTGAGGGCAGAGAATCTACTCTCACATAGGTACGTGGTTGCAAAGGGCATCAGTGTCTTAACAGCGCGATTTGCCAAGGCAGGATACTCTGAGCGCAGCCCTATCCATAAATCTGTCAGTGGCTTCTGATTAAATTACATTTTCACAGAACCGCTTGTTGCAATTTCATTGATGCTCTCTTGTTCAGATATCGGTAAGTAGACTGGAGGCAGGGAATGAAAGGGATAATGAATCCAGTTGTTTGTGTCGTCTGTTTTGGGAAAGTACCTGCGTAATTGCGCACCCAGCTCACTCAGGTGCTTCGCTATATCACATTTGACATTAAAATCAAATCAAATTTTATTGGTCACATACACATGGTTAGCAGATGTTAATGCGAGTGTAGCAAAATGCTTGTGCTTCTAGTTTCGACCGTGCAGTAATATCTAACAAGTAATCTAACAACGAACATTGTCCGTAAGCTTAAGTTCATTTGCACTCAATAAATCATACAATGATGGAAAGACCTGTGTGTTGTCCTTGTTAATGCAGACTGAGAAGAGCTCCAACTTCTTAATCATAGCCTCAATTTTGTCCCGCACATGGAATATAGTTGCGGAGAGTAGCTGTAATCCTAGATTCAGATCATTCAGGCGAGAAAAAACATCACCCAGATAGGCCAGTCGTGTGAGAAACTCGTCATCATGCAAGCGGTCAGACAAGTGCAAATTATGGTCAGTAAAGAAATCTTTAAGCTCGTCTCTCAATTATTATTTTTTTGTCAATACTTTGCTCCTCGATAACCACTGCACTTCTGTATGTTGTAAAAGCGCTACATGGTCGCTGCCCATATTAGTGCATAATGCAGAAAATACAAGTGTCCTCTCCTGTTGTCCTTGTTTCCAGTGGCTTGCAAAAGAGGATGTCCTCCTTAAATTTACCCCCCATAAATGTAACGGACATATACCAGGAGCTGTGCCAGGCCTACCACGTCTGTTGACTCATCCAGCTATAACGCATAGAATTCACTGGCTTGTATGCGAAGCAGTAATTGTTTCAAAACATCTTCTGCCATGTCACTGATGCGTCATGAAACAGTGTTGTTTGATGAAGGCATTGTCTGTATAGTTTTTTTTTGCCTTTTCCCCCAGCATTGTCCCAGCCATATCCGCGGCAGCAGGAAGAATGAAGTCCTCCACAATAGCATGGGGCTTGTCTGTCCTAGCCACGCAGTAGCTAACCATATAATACACTTCTAGCCCCTTCTTATGAATGGTATCTGTTGCTTTTATACATGTCTTACTACTCGAAAGTCATCGCGCAAAAAACTCCCGTGGCTTATTTTTCAAATTGGCATGTTTAGTTTCTAAACGTCTGCGCAAGAGTGAAGGTTTCACTAGATAGTTACATTTTTTAGGGGGCAGTGAAACAAGGCTACTCAGGCAAGAAAAAAAACTCACCCAAATGTATAGCCTTGTTGGAAAATCTAAAGTGACTATTTGGCGTACCCCAGGGGAGCGGAGAGAGAGCTGTGTAGATTTCTATCACTTAGGGCTACTGGAATTGAGAACTATCGACTCATTGAGAGAATCTTTTGTTATTTGGCTGGATTTCTCAAGTTAAGATTCAGCAACTCACAACTCACAAGTAGGAATTCACCAGTGTGAAACCAGAAACTTCAGTTGTACTTTTTCACTTTGTGTACTATATGCATTTCCTGTATGTGTGTGTGTTTGTGCACACACGTGTGTGTATGTGTGCGTGCGTGTATGTATACCTGTGCACATGTATGTGCGTGTGTACGTGTTTCTCAGCAGTCCTGTTTAAAGACCCTTAAACCCTTAGATTAGCTCTGTATGGTTTTGCCATTTAGCCATCCCTGCTTTCTTCCATGGACTGGTGTTGTCATTCAGCCATCCCTTTATTCTACAGACGTGTCCTCTTCACCCCTGACTGACCCTGGCTCCCTGTCTCTGGATAAAAGACTCCATTACCACTGACACAAGCCTTAATGATGTGGACACACAAGCCAGCTGTCAATCACCCAGTCCATCAAAAACTCATTTTCCCAAGGAGCACAGGGGTCAGGACGAGTCTGAAGCTGCAGAGTCCCTCGCGTTCTCTGTCTCAATAGTTTTCCCCCCTCGTTTTTGGGGGGTGACAGACGTTTTTTTTTATTTTTTAAAGCTGCCTCTCCAAATGTAAGTAAGAAGCTAAGTCATGCTAGGCTGAGCACAACCTAGATATTCAGATCAAAGCACAGAGTTGTCTTGTTAATTTTAAAACTGTTTGCATGTTTTTCTCACACAAAAGTTGACAGAAATGTAATAGACCTTAACATTCTATTTCCAACGAGATGAATATCAAATTGAAATGTACTTCAATTCTGTTCAAGTACAAAAAAAACATACTATAACTGCCAATGCCTCCGAATTGACATCTTTGTCAAATCATAATCTTTTTTTTTTTCACACAAAAGTTTAAATAGAAATATAATTTACCTTAACCTTCAATTCTGTTTGAGTAAAAAAACACATTAATTCTGAGTTTGTTGTGACAAGGGAACACAGAACACAACGAGCCGAACATGAAGATTAATCTATCTCTAAGGAGCTGAACATGTAAAATGTGAGTTTTAGTTTTACTGAGGGAGCTGAGGGCCCTCAGTCTCCTGCACCGCTTCTCATGGCAAAGCCTCTTCTGCCCCATCCTCACACCCCACTCCAATCCTCACCTGTCCTTCCCCATCACACACACACACACACAAAGGCGGAGAGAGAAAGAGAGAGAAAGGAGAGAGATGACGAGAGAGAGAGAGGAGAGAGGACGGGAGAGAGAGAGGAGAGAGAGGAGAGAGATGACGGGAGAGAGAGAGGAGAGAAATGATGGGAGAGAGAGAGGACGGGAGAGAAAGGAGAGAGAGGACGGGAGAGAGAGAGGACGGGAGAGAGAGGAGAGAGGACGGGAGAGAGAGAGGAGAGAGGACGGGAGAGAGAGGAGAGAGAGGACGGGAGAGAGGACGGGAGAGAGAGAGGAGAGAGAGGACGGGAGAGAGAGAGGAGAGAGGACGGGAGAGAGAGGAGAGAGAGGACGGGAGAGAGAGAGGACGGGAGAGAGAGGAGAGAGGACAGGAGAGAGAGAGGACGGGAGAGAGAGGAGAGAGAGGACGGGAGAGAGAGAGGAGAGAGGATGAAAGAGAGAGGAGAGAGGACGGGAGAGAGAGCGGAGAGAGGACGGGAGAGAGAGGAGAGAGAGGACGGGAGAGAGAGAGGAGAGAGGACGGGAGAGGGGGAAACAGTGTGTTTGATGGATGGTTACCGGGAGCGATGCCAGCGCCCCGTCAGAGCCATCCCCACTATGTTTAATTATGATATTGATTGCTGTTGAGGGTAATTATGAGTGGTGTGTGAGAGAGCGCCGGGGCCACGGACCCCTGGGTTCAGTCAGAACAGAGAGGAGAAGTCCACTAACTACAGCTCAAGTCCCACAGAGGACCACAGAAGAGAAGGCCTTCTAACTGCAACAATGGAGCAATATACTGTAATGACGTACCGATGAATCACCAAACCAAAAATTGACAAGGGATGAGAAGTGAGGGTCCTGTATGTTGCAATAGACATTCACATTTACAACGTCAAACTGATCATTCCTTTCATCAGGTGAAGGACTGAGTGATTGCTAACATGGTTAACATGTTGACGTGTCCTTGCGATCTGTGGGTTGTTCGACGTAGCTGCAAAATATGTGACAATTCCACATTTGATCATATTAACCGTGCCAACACCTCTGTACTGAGTTGCTGTACGCTCATGAGAACACAGCAGTCTATGATCGTAATGATCGTTTGTCGTGTTTTGAAACGTGTCAACCACACCCTGGGGTGTTTTGGGGTTATTTTCCAAACGCATGCTGTCGTGACTGACACACACTGCACTTTTGCCAAGGCGTTGTTTATCTCTAATCTATTCATTTACCTTGTACTTAGGTGCTTTAATGGAATGATTCGGAATGAAGTTTTGGCACATCCAAACCTCATCTTGGAAAAGTTCAAATCACAAATGCTGTGAGGAGGTGAATGGGTTTCGGGTTATCTTTCTATACCCGGAATAAAAAGCAGAAAAAAAAGTTAGTCACATAAAAAAAAGGAAATGTTGCTTGGCAACTGCTCGGCATAAGCCGCTACAGAGGTTAATGCGTACGGCCCAGTACATCACTGGGGCCAAGCTTCCTGCCATCCAGGACCTACGTATATACTAGGTGGTAAAAGAGGAAGGCCCAAAAAATTGTGAAAGACTCCAGTCATAGACTGCTGTCTCTGCTACCGCACGGCAAGCGGTACCAGAGCGCCAAGTCTAGGTCCAAAAGTCTCCTTAAAAGCTTCTAACCCCAAGCAATAAGACTGCTGAACAATTCCTCAAATGGCCACCTGGACTAATTACATTGACCCCCCCCCCTCATTTGCTTTGGCTTTACACTGCTGCTACTCGCTGTTTGTTATGTACAAATTACCTAGACTAACCTGTACTTTTCATTTTTTACATTAGTTTATTTAGTAAATATTTTCTTAACTCTAATTCTTGAACTGCGTTGTTGGTTAAGGGCTTGTAAGTAAGCGTTTCACGGTAAGGTCTACACCTGGCGCACTTGACAAATACAATTTGATTTGATTTGCTCTGATCACAAATCAAAGTTCTACGCACTAAATCTGTTCGCAAACACATGCGCCATGCCGTGTCTAGCATTGCGGTAGAGCAGTGTTTCCCAACTCCTCCAGTACCCCCAACAGCATACATTTTTATTGTAGCCCTGGACAAGCACACCGGATTCAATTTGTCAGCTAATCATGGAGCCCTTAATGATTTGAATCTGGTGAGTTTGTCCGGAGCGACAACAAAAATGTGTTCTGATGGGTAGTACTGGAGGACTGGAGTTGGAAAACACTGCTATAGATGCCAGGACACACCGGGAGGTGGGACTGGGGGGCCCTGTGTAGCGCCGCCTAGCCTAGCCTGACACGACGCTCTTCATCTGAATTCCAGGAAGGCTTCAAGGAGGAACACATTATGAAACTGTGATAGACTCTAAACCCTTATTCATACATAATAAATTATTCATAGCTCTGATCGAGTCGCCATCTCGCTCATCCACACTTCATTAAGCCCAGGCTGTGTGCGGAGGAGACTAAAATAACAACAGAGAGAGAGGGAGGGAGAGAGGGGGAAAGAGGGAAAGCGATAGGGGGGGAAGGGAGGCAGAGAGCGAGTGAGAGAGCGAGAGCGAGTGAGAGAGCGAGAGCGAGTGAGAGAGCGAGAGAGAGCATGATGGAGAGGGGGAGAGAGATAGACGAGAGGGACAACTAGACTGTGGGATTAATAAAAGTATAACACGAACTCCAATAACAAGGATATTTGAAAACTTGACACTCCCACTGATAATGCCTCTGGCAACCAACCCCTGCTCATGCCTGTGCTTCAGTGGTCAGATAACCTTTTACAAGGTATGCCACTCTGTCCAAACCAACAGTATCTGAAAAGTGTTTTTGTCATGATTAAGGTAAAATGTTCCGCTATAATAGCCCTGCTATTTTTGTCACTCCTGAGCCACCATAACACTGTCCTCTCAAAAAAGCACTATCAATTCACAAAAAAATGTGATCACAGTTATTAAACTTGCATGGCCTGTGGATGCAACCTGGACTCACGGGTAGACGTAACACAGTAAACGTAATTCTGTCTCTCTCCATGTCTCTCCATATGTTACGTTTCATATGGTATGTACCCATCAGATTTGTCACCAATGCTCTTTATAGGACACATCACTGCACTCTCTCCTCTTCTGTAAACTGATCATCTCTGTTTACCCGTCGCAAGACCCACTGGTTGATGCTTATTTATAAAACCCTCTTAGTCCTCACTCCCCCCTATCTGAGATATCTACTGCAGCCTTCATTCTCCACATACAACACCAGTTCTGCCAGTCACATTCTGTTAACCTCTTTTTATGTTTGGGAAAAATAACGTTCCCAAAGTAAACGGCCTATTTCTCAGGCCCATATGCTAGAATATGCATATAATTCAATGATTAGGATAGAAAACACTCTAAAGTTTCCAAAACTGTCAAAATATTGTCTGTGAGTGTAACAGAACTGATATTGCAGGCAAAAACCTGAGGAAAATCAAACCAGGAAGTGGCTTCTATTTTGAAAGCTCCATGTTCCATAGCCTGCCTTCGCTCCATTTAAAGGGATATCAACCAGATTCCTTTTCCTATCGCTTCCTCAAGGTGTCTGTAACGGAATTCTTCCTGGGAAGGAGAGGCGGACCAAAATGTAGCGTGGTTATTTTCTACTTTAATAAAGATGATAACTTGAACAATGTATAATACAAAATAAGAAACGTGAAAAACCGAAACAGCCCTATCTGGTGCAACAAACACAAAGACAGGGACAATCACCCACAAAACCCAACACCAAACAGGCTACCTCTAGTGATCTATAAACTTACACAAACGCTTGGATTGCTTTCACTGTAAAGCATATTTTCTAAATCTGACATGACAGGTGGATTAACAAAGAGCTAAGCTGTGTTTTGCTATATTGCACTTGTGATTTCATGAATATAAATATTTTTTATAATATTATTTGAATGTGGCGCTCTGAAATTCAGCGGTTGTTGATGATAATTATCCCGCTAACGGGATGCGTAGCTTAAAGGTCCCCAAAGCACACACATCCCTGGGTCGCTACTCTTTTCAGTTCACTGCAGCTAGCGACTGGAAAGAGCTGCAACAAACAGTCAAACTGGACAGTTTTATCGAAATCTCTTCATTCAAAGACTCAATCATGGACACTTACTGACAGTTGCCGTAACTGTCAGTAAGAGTGTCCATGATTGAGTCTTTGAATGAAGAGATTTCGATAAAACTGTCCAGTTTGAGTGCTTTGTATGATGTATTGTTGTCTCTACCTTCTTGACCTTTATGCTGTTGACTTTGCCCATTAATGTTTGTACCATGTTTTTGTGCTGCTACCATGTTGTGTTGCTACCATGTTGTTGTCATGTTGTGTTGCTACCATGCTGTGTTCTCATGTTTTGCTGTTATGTTGTTGTCTTAGGTCTCTCTTTATGTAGTGTTGTGTCTCTCTTGTTGTGATGTGTGTTTTGTCCTATATTTACATTGTATTTTTATTTTAATCTCAGGCCCCCGTCCCCGCAGGAGGCCTTTTGGTAGGCCGTCATTATAAATAAGACTTTGTTCTTAACCGACTTGCCTAGTTAAATAAAGGTTGTTAAATAGAATAAAAAATAAAAATAATAATTTGTGGCTGTCCATCATCCATTTCGTATGATATGTTAAACATTACAATTCAGACAATATCTTATGAATTTGCAATATGTATGATATGTTACAAATTCAAATCTGTTGTGGCTAAAGTTAGCTAGGTGGCTAGGTGGCTAACAGTAACGTTAGCTAGGTGGCTAACTTTAGCTAGGCTAGGGGTTAAGGGGTTCATGTAAGGGTTTGGAGTTAAAGGGTTAGGGTTAGAGTTAAGGTTATGGGAAAGGTTAGCTAACATGCTTAATAGTTGCAAAGTAGCTAAAAAGTAGTAAGTAGTTGCAAAATTCTAAAGTTGTCCGTGAGATTTGAACACGCAGAAATGTAGAAATTTGCATTATACGTCCTCCCATGATGTTGCAATATAAAAATAATACCTATGAGTAGCATCGATCTAGCAACCACTTCTTGTAAACACTCAATTCATGTTACCATGGCAACATGTGCCATTGATGGGACAGGGATCAGGGATGGGAGCAGGTTTCCCTAGAATGTTCAGAATGCAGAGTTCTGACATCATCGGGTCAGCTATCTATATGCTATATGCTATAGCAATATGATTGTGCCTCAAAGAGACGTATGATGTATTACCCTGCTACACTTGTGTCTGTGTATGACGTGTCCTATGTGGGATTTGTCTACATGCCCTATTATGAGTCCCAGACAGTTAAGAGGAGGTTAATTATCCAATCACGCTAGTAGGCTGTGGTGTGTGACAGTCTGTCCAGCCAGACTCCACTGCCTCGTCTCAACACATTTCCCAGCAACCCCTCTGAGCAAAATATCAGGATTCAAAAAGCTCAAAAATACTAGGTGGTTGTTCTACCAAGCTGACGTATGGAATTGCTTTAAGATGGTCATACCATGGCTCATTTAGCCATTTGATTTTGAATTTTATGACCCCTTTATGTAACGACACAAGGAGAGACCCAGATGCAGACACAGGAGGCAGATGGTTTGAGCTCTGATATTTATTACAGTCCAAGGGGTAGGCAAAAGGTAGGTCGGGGACAGGCAAGAGTTCATAACCAGGTTGGAGTCCAAAACGGTACAGGGCGGTAGGCAGGCTCAGAGTCAGGACAGGCAAGGTTCAGAACAGAGGACGAGAAAAACAGAGACTGGGAAAAACAGGACCTGGGAGAAAAACGCTAGTTGACTTGGCAAACAAGACGAACTGGCACAGACAGACAGAAAACACAGGTATCAATACCCAGGGGATACTGGGGAAGGTGACAAGCACAAGGACAGATGAAACAGATCAGGGTGTGACACTTTAGGTATATAACAAATTATAGAATTTGGCCTTTACAACTAAAGCCCAAAGAAACACATTGAATAACACATACATAAATGGCAAAAAATAAATAATTGAAGTATCTGTGCTGTATCTAGTTGTCATATTTGTGGGCCAAACCGCTTGGACGCTACAGACCGCTGTAGCTCGGCCACTGCAGCACTTCCACTGCAGATGTGGAAGGCCGACATAGGCAGATGCTGTGGACTAAATTGACGGATTTCAATGGGTATTTTTTTATTATGTTACTTAGATTAACGTACGGGTGCGTCAATAGACTCTTAAGGATGAATATGTTGTTGAGGGTGCCAGTTTTAGCATTATATCTGTCTGTCTGTCTCCCAGAAAGCCTCTTTCTCTCCCTGTAAATTGGACACAGTTTGAGGATTGCTCTAGCTAATGAGACATTTAGTGTACTGTGTGATGACGTGTAGCCTTTTGAGATGTTTTGCTGAATGTGGTGTAATTTGGTTCTGCCTATTTCTGTTACGGCGTGGTTATTTTTTAATCTTGTCTTTACCCAACTGAGCTTTCACTGCTATGTCTTGAATGTCATAGTCAGACATTGTACAACATTATCGTAAGACAATATGGTTGTAACAAACTTGCATAAACCACACAATTGCCAGAAATAACTGAGTCCTGACCTCTGGTTGAATCTTTAAAAGAAAGTCCAAAGCAACATTTGTACAAAATGTAATAAAAAAAAAAGGTCCAATACAATCACAGCTAGAAAGTCAATACTCTAACAGATAATGTGAAGGTCCAATGAAAGGCGATGGCGCTGATCTATACCATGTCTATTTTTCCATTAAAGCAATGTGAAAATCTGGAGAAAAGAGTCCTGAAAACTCTGCTATAGGCTCAAGTCAAATGACATGTTGTTGGTCGCACACACATATTTAGCCAAAGTTATTTTGGGTGAAGTGAAATGCTTACGTTCCTCTCTCCAACAGTGTAATAATACCTGACAAAACAATACACGCAAATTTAAAAAATAATACAGAAATATTAGAATGGGCAATGTTAGAGTCTATAAATATACACTAAGTGCAAAACATTAGGAACATCTGCTCTTTCCATGACATAGGTGAATCCAGGTGAAAGTTTTGATCCCTTATTGATGTCACTTGTGAAATCCACTTCAATCAGTGTAGATGAAGGGGAGGAGACCAGTTAAAGTAGGATTTTTAAAACACGGATTGTGTATGTGTGACATTCAGAGGTTCAATGGGCAAGACAAAAGATTTAACCGCACCGGTTTGAGTGTGTCAAGAACCACATTGCTGCTGAGTTTTTGACCCTCAACAGTTTCCTGTGTGTATCAAGAATGGTCCACCATCCAAAGGACATCTAGCCAACTTGACACAACTGTGGAAAGCTTTGGAGTCAACATGGGCCAGAATCCCCGTGGAACGCTTTCGACACCTTGTAGAGTCCATGCCCCGACGAATTGAGACTGTTCTGAGGGCAAAGGGGGGTGCATCTCAATAATGTTTGTGCACTCAGTGATGTATATGATAGTGTGTATCATATACTCTGGAGAGCCCTGCGTTTGCGGATGGTGCAGTTGCCGTACCAGGCGGTGATACAGTCCGACAGGATTCTCTCAATTGTGCGTCTGTAAAAGTTTGTGAGGGTTTTAGGTGACAAGCAACATTTCTTCAGCTTTTTGAGTTTGATGAGGCGCTGTTGCGCCTTCTTCACCACACTGTCTGTCTGGGTGGACCATTTCAGCTTGTCCGTGATGTATACGCAGAGGAACTTAAAACTTTCCCCCTTCTACACTTGCTGTCCCGTCGATGTGGATAGGAGGGGCTCCCTCTGCTGTTTCCTGAAGTCCACAATCTCCTTTCTTGACGTTGAGTGAGAGGTTGTTTTCCTGACACAACACTCCGAGTGCCCTCATCTTCTCCCTGTAGGCTGTCTCGTCGTTGTTGGTAATCAAGGCTACTACTGTTGTGTCGTCTGCAATTTGATAATTGAGATGGAGGTGTGCATGGCCACGCAATCATGGGTGAACAGGGAGTACAGCAGGGCTGAGCACTCTCCCTTGTGGGGCCCCAGTGTTGATGATCAGAGAAGAGGAGATGTTGTTTCCTTCCTTCACCATCTGGTGGCAGCCTATCAGGAAGTCCAGGGCCCAATTGCACAGGGCGGGTTTGAGACCCAGGGCCCCAAGCTTAATGATGAGGTTGGAGGGTCCTATGGTGTTTAACCTCTTGGTGATGTCATTCGGAAACATAATGTTAACTTTCCCTGCTATGCGGACGATACACAGCTGTACATTTCAATGAAACATTTTCAATGAGCAAATGTTTTACTTTTAAACTCGGACAAAGCAGAAATGCTAGTTCTAGGTCCAAAGGAACAAAGAGATCTTCTATGAAGCTATGAAGGACCTCGGCATTGCTCTGGACAGTGATCTCTCTTTTGACGAACATATCAAGACTGTTTCAAGGACAGCTTTTTCCCATCTATGTAACACTGAAAAAAAATCTGACACTTTCTGTCCAAAAATGATGCAGAAAAATGTATCTATGTTTTTGTCACTTCTAGATTAGAGTACTGCAATGCTCTACTTTCCGGCTACCCGGATAAAGCACTAAATAAACTTCAGTTAGTGCTAAACACGGCTGCGAAAATCTTGACTATAACCAACATTTTTTTATCACAATACTCCAATGCTAGCCTCTCTACACGGGATTCCTGTTGAGGCTAGGGCTGATTTCAAGGTTTTACTGCTAACCTACAAATCATTACATGGGCCTGCTCCTACCTATCTTTTCAATTTGGTCTTGCTGTACATACCTACACGTACGCTACTGTCACAAGACACAGGCCTCCTTATTGTCCCTAGAATTTCTAAGCAAACAGCTGGAGGCAGGGCTTTCTCCTATAGGGCTCCATTTTTATGGAATTGTCTGCCTACCCATGTGAGAGACGTAGACTCTGTCTTGACCTTTAAGTCTTTATTCAGTGGGTCCTATGATTGAGTGTATTCTGGACCAGGGGTGTGAAGGTGAACAGAAAGGAACTGGAGCGATGAACCACCCTTGCTGTCTCTGCTTGGCCGGTTCCCCTCTCTCTACTAGCATTCTCTGTCTCTAACCCTATTACGGGGGCTGAGTCACTGGCGTACTGGTGCTCTTCCATGCTGTCCCTAGGAGGGGTGCGTCACTTGAGTGGGTTGAGTCTCTGACATGATCTTCCTGTCCGTGTTGGCGCCCTCCTCGGGTTAGTGCTGTGGGGGAAATCTTCATGGGCTATACTTGGCCTTGTCTCAGGGTAGTAAATTGGTGGATGAAGATATCCCTCTTGTGGTGTTGGGGCTGTGCTTTGGCAAAATGTGTGGGTTTATTTCATGTCTGGTTGACTCTGTCTGGGGGTATATTTGGATGGGGCCACAGTGTCTCCCGACCCCTCCTGTCTCAACCTCCAGTAATTATGCTGCAAGAGATTGTGTCGGGGGCTAGAGTCAGTCTGTTATATCTGGAGTATTTAGTCTTATCCGGTGTCCTGTGTGAATTTAAGTATGCTCCCTTTAATTCTCTCTATCTCTTTCACTTTCTCTTTCTGTTCTCTCGGAGGATCTGAGCCCTAGGACCATGTCTCAGGACTACCTGGCCTGATGACTCCTTGCTGTCCTCTGTCCACCTGGTTGTGCTGCTGCTCCAGTTTCAACTGTTCTGCCTGCAGCTATCGAACCCTGACCTGTTCACCGGATGTGCTATCTGTCCCGGACCTGTTTTTTCCGACTCTCCCTCTCTACCGCACCTGCTGTCTCTAACTCTGAATGATCAGCTATGAAAAGTCAAAACTGACATTTACTCCTGAGGTGCTGATCTGTTGCACCCTCTACAACCACTGTGATTATTATTTGACCCTGCTGGTCATCTATGAACGTTTAAACGTCTTGGCCATGTTCTGTTATAATCTCCATCCGGCACAGCCAGAAGAGGACTGGCCACCCCTCATAGCCTGGTTCCTATCTAGGTTTCTTCCTAGGTTCTGGCCTTTCTAGGGAGATTTACCTAGCCTCCGTGCTTCTACATCTGCATTGCTTGCTGTTTGGGGTTTTAGTCTGGGGCTCTGTACAGCACTTTGTGACATCGGCTAATGTAAAAAGGGCTTTATAAGCACATTTGATACCTTTATTTAACTAGGCAAGTCAGTTCTTATTTTAAATTCTTATTTTCAATGATGGTCTAGGAATAGGGGGTTAACTGCCTTGTTCAGAACGACAGATTTTTACCTTCTCTGCTCAGGGATTCAATCTTGCAACCTTTTGATTACTTGTCCAATGCTCTAACCACTAGGCTACCTGCCGCCCTAGGGTGAGATTGAATATGCCCGTAAACACACTTGCCAGCTGGTCTGCGCATGCTCTGAGGGCCGGGTTAACCCTTTCACACGTACCATCACACAGGTGTGACCGTTCTACAGTGGTCCCTGAAGCGTACGATCACACCCGTGTGATGGCTCATTTAGAACGCTTATTTAGAATGGCCAGTTTCGATTGACGTAACAATCAGCATTTGAGCTGGCCACACGTTCTTTTAGAAACTATTTACACAAACACAGTCCAGAATGTGAGCAGTTTATTTTTGGATGCAATGTTCAGATATTCACAGAAGTATCTACAGCATAACACAATCATCCTAACTGGAAAAATGTAGGCTACATTTGTCCTAGCGCTAACTGAGGAAAGATTGATGAAACACAAGCGGTCATATTTTCTAACTCTCAGCTAACATAAACCACAATATGAATGAGCAAATAGCAATCACTATGTATAATTAATCACATCACGAGTGAGCTCACCGTTGATCAAAATAATTGAGTTAAAACCTGTTAAGGATATGGCAGACATACTTTGGAGAGATTGGGTACCCCTAGTAAACTGGAAAGAAAATCTGTCAAAATTGCTAATATATGCAAATAAATTATTATTGGATAGAAAACACTCTAAAGATTCTAAAACCGTTGGAATTATGTCTGTAAGTATAGCAGAACTCACAGGGCAGGCATTCTTCCAAACTAGTTTTTGTGGCCATGAAAGTTGGAGCAACTTTGACGTCATGGCCCCCACCCTTCCCAACCAGTTATGATTCTGGCGACACTTTCTATCTCTTCCGCTAGATGTCCTCTTTCATTAGAGCTTTGAATCGTTCAAATCCCGCGAGAATTGACCCTATGGGAGTGAAATTAGTGCGTGCCACGAGAGAATAGGCTGTGCGTATGGGCGCGAATTGGTCCCAACCATTCCTTTGTTCCAGCACTCAAGAGAAGGGCAGACGATGGCCGATTGAATTGAAGTTTGTTTTGCGTGTCTAAAACATCATAAAGCTTGCTTCTGCACTTAGTTTGACCTGTTTAGTCGACATATAATATGTCATTTTGAAGTTTTGATGCGCAACTTTTCCGGACCAGAGGACGTTTTGGGTGCATTTCAGCTGATGTTATTAGCAGTAGCTAATACAAAGACGCAAGACTTGAAACCAAACGATGTATTGGGTAAGTATGAAGCCTTCCAGAACATTCTGAACGAAGACCATCGAAGGTAAGGGAATATTTATGCTTAAATCTGTGTTTCTGTTGACTCCAACATTACGTGGAAATGTAGCTTGGAACTGAGCGCTGTCTCAGCATATGGAATAGTGTGCGATTTCTGTAACGTTAAAAATAAATCTAACACAGCGGTTGCATAAAGAAGCAGTGTATCTTTCTAACTATATGTAGAACATGTATATTTAGTCAAAGTTTATGATGTCTATTTACGTTATCTTGCCGCGCTACATAGATTTCCTGCGGGCATTTTTGAATAATTTCTGAACGTGAACTCATTGTAAATGGACATTTATGGATGTAAATGGCATATTATTGAAAAAAAAAATGTACTGTGTAACATGTCATATTACTGTCATCTGATGAAGATTTTCAAAAGGTTAGTGAGCGATTTATTTTTTTATCCTGCGTTTGTTGATTGCATGTTTTGGCTATTGAAATGAGCTGTGTCTGGTGGTGGTTTTACATATATATGTGCTGTGTTTTCGCCGTAAAACATTTTAGAAATCTGACTTGCTGGCTAGATGAAAGACACAGGCCTCCTTATTGTCCCAGCTATTGGACTTGTTAATGTGTGGAGGTTAAATATTTTTAAGAATATTTTTGCGTTCCATGCGCCACCGTTTCAGCTGAACGTGGGAGGGTTGATTCCCAATTGGGAACCAGTATCGTAGACAGGTTAAGACTTTCAGCCTCCTGAGGTTGAAAAGGCATTGTTGCACCTTCTTCACTACACTGTCTATGTGGGTGGACCATTTCAGAGGCATTCCAGAACATATCCCAGTCCTCGTGATCAAAGCAATCTTGAAGCATAGATTCCGATTGGTCAGAATAACTTTGAACAGTCAACACGGGAACATCCTGTTTAAGTTTTGGCCTATAGGAAGGGAGGAGCAGAAAGGAGGCGTGATTTGGTTTGCCCGAAGGGAGGGTGGGGGAGAGCCTTGTAGCCATCCCTGAAAGGGGAGTAGCAATGGTGAAGAGTTCTCTAATGATCGAGTAGCACAGGTGATGTGTTGATCAAACGTTTGTTAGCGTTTTCCCTAAATTTGCTTTATTAAAGTTCCTCAGGATATGCAGTTTCCAGTTTGCACAAAGTCCAGTGTAGTTCCTTGAGAGCCATTGCGGTGTCGGCTTGAGGGGCAATCTACACTACCGTGACATGACCGAAGATAATTCTTTCCTGAGGTAATGCGGTCAGCATTTGATAGTAACGTATTCCAAATCGGGAGTACAAAAGGACTTAAGTTCCTGTATATTACCACAATCACACCATGAGTAGTTTATCATGAAACATAAACCTCTGCCTTTCTTTTTCCCCAGAGAGTTTTTTCTTCCTGTCCGAGTTATATACGAAGAACACCGCTGGCTATATGGACGGAATAAGTATATCCGGAGAGAGCCATTATTCCTTGAAACAAGAGTATTTTACTGTCCCTGATGTCTCTCTGGAAGGAGGTCCTCGCTTCTTTATTGTCAAGGAAATTAACATTTTCTACTAATATACTCGGAAGTGGTGGATGGTATGCACGCCTCCTGAGTTTGACTTGAAGTCCACTCTGTAGTCCACTTGTCCACCGGCGGCGTCCTGGAGCAGCCCCTGGGATGAGTGGAAATGCCTCGTCAGGTACGAACAAAGAATCCAATTCAGGAGAGTCGCATTTCTGGTCAAAATGCTGGTGAGGGACTGCCAAACAAATATTCTATACTTATTTTTGTCTGTGGGTAATAATGCAAGATAGTTCTGAGCAAACAATGAAAGAAATAACACACCCCAAAAAATATATACTGAAAAGTTAGCTGTCGGCGCCATCATAGTTTCCTCAAACTGTCGACTGGTGGGGTGTTCACCAACAAAACCAATGGGCGTGTAACCACGATGTGAAAACAAACGAGGTTGGCTTACAATCAAAGGATTATGTTTGACCAAAAAACCTATATATATATATTTTTAACGTAATTACACATTCCCAATAACATGTTTGTCTTTCAAATGAATTGTTATAATGCTGAGTGTTTCCTTTTGCGAGGGTGGAGACTTCGCAAACCGGAACTCCCAAATTGGAACACAGATGGTCCCAGAACTTAGTCACTCAGCTGACCAAATTCCTTTTAGTTCTGGGTTAACCTAGATTAGACTGCTCTAAGCATTTTTTTTTTACTCAGCATAGAGTGTGTCTGAAGTTACACTTTTAGAGTATATTTTCTTAAACATCCTTTGTATTGTGTGCTTATTGTTAAGCCATTGATATGATCCTGGAGCCATTTTGAGACCTTACAGAGAATCAGGTACTGCTGGTAGTCCATCTTTTTGTGAGAAATTACACTTTTCACTCAAAACATTTATAAAGTATTTCTAAAGTATAAATAGCCTAAACTTTAGATGAGGCCAGACAAAAAATACTTTCGGGAATAATGAGTCAATGGTTTATAAGAACGTATCTTAAACTTCTTATCAATTTTCTAATGAATTATCAGTATTAAACTAATGCTTGAAAAGTTGTTGTAGTAATGAAAAATACATGATGAATAAACTATTCACTAATCCATTAAAACTGCTTTATTTCGTGAGGTTATTGCAAAGTGCTACAAATATATATATACTGTATCTTCAAACCTCATCCTCTTTTTAAATCTCTCTCCGTATGCACCCTCTCTCATTCTTTCTTTTTCAATCCTCTTTCTGTCCCCTCTCTCTTCCCCTCTTCTTCATTTTTTTCTCCCATTTTCATCTTCTCTCCTGCCATTTTTTTTATGTGGATTCCAGTAAAATTGCTGTCTCGTAGCATAACAAGAAATGGAGCAATTTACGCTGTGAGAGTCTGATGATATTGCGCATAAATATGTCCGGCCGAGAGGGTAATGACTGTCTGAAAATGTCCCCTCATTCCTCTCCTCTCCTCTGTTTTGCTCTGCTCTGCTCTCTCCTTGGCTGAAGAGCATTTCTCAGGCGCTACTGGGTCTATTTTCATTCCCTCTCTTCCTCTATCTCTCTCTCTCTCTCTCTCTCTGAGTGCTGGAAATGGCTCTCCTAGAGAAAATAAATGACCCAAATCACCCCTTCAGTCCATCTCCCTCTCTCCCCTACTCTGTGACTTGCTCTGAAGCACAACCACAACACAAGCAACGCTCAGAGCTAAAAATGACCTCAAAATGCACCAATGTAGCAGGGTGAGTATCTGGTTTCAACGCTTGTTGTTGGGTGTGAATGTTCTAAGAAAATCACTCTTGTTCAACCAAACCTTGATACGGTTTGATGGAGTATATGCTTTTGGAGGTGGATTAAATCTCTCTCTCTCTCTCTCTCTCTCTATATATATATATATATATATATATATATAGTTGAAGTCAGAGGTTTATATACACCTTAGCCAAATACATTTAAACTCAGTTTTTCACAATTCCTGACATTTAATCCTAATCTTCTGTCAGTTAGGATCACCGCTTTATTTTAAGAAATTAAATGTGAAAGTGAAATGTCAGAATAATAGTAGAGGGAATAATTTATTTCAGCTTGTATTTCTTTCATCACATTCCCAGTGTGTCAGAAGTTTACATACACTCAACTAGTATTTGGTAGCATTGCCTTTAAATTGTTTAACTTGGGTTAAACGTTTTGGGTAGCCTTCCACAAGCTTCCCACAATAAGTTGGGTGAATTTTGGCCCATTCCTCCTGACATAGCTGGTGTAACTGAGTCAGGTTTGTAGGTCTCCTTGCTCGCACACACTTTTTTAGTTCTGCCCACACAATTTCTATGGGATTGAGGTCAGGGCTTTGTGATGGCCACTCCAATACCTTGACTTTGTTGTCCTTAAGCCATTTTGCCACAACTTTGGAAGAATGCTTGGGGTCATTGTCCATTTGGAAGACCCATTTCCGGCCAAGCTTTAACTTCATCTGATGTCTGATGTCTTGAGATGTGGCTTCAATATATCCACATAATTGTTCTTCCTCATGATTTCATCTATTTTGTGAAGTGCACCAGTCCCTCCTGCTGTCACGATTCTTCTAAGTCGAACCCAGAAGCAGACCAGGACAAGGAGAGTAGGAAAAAGGTGAGTATTTATTTACAAGTGAATGGGTAGATATATCCAGGTGGTGTAGCGGGTAGCGGTGATGAGTTGATGGGAGTAAATAGGTGGATCCAATGGGGAAGCGGAATCTTCTGACGACCAGGCGGGAATGGGGTAAATGATCCGGGTGAGTAACTGAAGACAGAACAAACAGAGGTAAGTTCAAGGCAAGCAATACGTAACAAACAACACAACAACTATCCAACTTGAGGCTGATACTCTGGCACAACATACTGTTCATGGCTAACGATCCGGCAGGGAATGGATGTCAGGTCCGGGCTTATAAAGAGGAGAGATGATGATCAGGACCAGGTGTGCAGATAGCTGATGGGATACAGGTGCGGGTAATCAGAAACCCCAACTGGCTACATTGCCCGGCAACCAGACAGGGTGCGTTCCAGGACGCCGGAAAAACTCTCCAGGACAGAACATAGACAAAAAACAGACTCAGGAAACGGGATTCGTGACAGTACCCCCCCTCCGACGAACGCCACCGGGCGGACTATCCGGAGCGCCAGGGTGGAGGCGGTAAAAGTCACGAAGCAGGTCATCGTCAAGGATCTGACGCCGAGGAATCCAACTCCTCTCCTCAGGACCATATCCTTCCCAATCCACTAAATACTGGAATCCTCGACCCCGCCGTCTGGAGTCCATGATGCGGCGCACCGTGTAGACAGGACCACATCCGATCATCCGAGGAGGAGGAGGACGAGGAGGAGGGGGCAACAGAGGACTGAGGTGAACCGGCTTGAGGCAGGAGACATGAAAGGTGGGGTGTACTCGAAGCGTTGCCTGCAATTTTAGTCGGACCACAGCAGGGTTAATGATTCTCTCCACCACGAACGGACCAATGAACTTTGGTGACAGTTTCCTCGACTCAGTCCGTAGAGGAAGATCCCGTGTAGCCAACCACACCTTATCTCCGATGGTATAAGCGGGAGCAGGAATACGGCGACGATTCGCCTGGATCTGATACCGGTCAGAAACTCTAAGGAGAACCTTCCTGGCCCGATGCCAGGTCCGGTGGCAACGACGAATGTGGGCCTGGACAGAAGGGACCGAAAGATCCCTCTCCTGAGAAGGAAACAAGGGAGGTTGGTATCCGTACAGGCATTGGAAGGGGGACATCCCAGTGGCAGATGAAGGAAGGGTATTATGGGCATACTCGACCCAGGGTAATTGAGATGACCAAGAGGTGGGATCAGAGGAGACAAGACAACGCAGCGTGGACTCCATCTTCTGGTTGGCTCTCTCCGCCTGACCATTAGATTGGGGGTGAAATCCAGATGTGAGACTGACTGTAGCTCCAATGGCCAAACAGAAGGATTTCCAGACAGCAGAGGTAAACTGAGGACCACGGTCAGAAACAATGTCACAGGGCAACCCGTGGACCCTGAACACCTCCCTAACCAGTATCTCGGACGTCTCAGTGGCAGAAGGCAGCTTGGAGAGGGGAACAAAGTGGGAAAACTTGCTGAATCTATCCACAATGGTCAGAATAACCGTGTTACCAACAGAAGAGGGCAACCCCGTGACAAAATCCAGGGCCAGATGCGACCAAGGTCGTCGGGGAATAGGTAGGGGGTGAAGAAGCCCAGAGCTGGCCCGATTGGTACTCTTATTCTGCGCACAAACAGGACAAGCGGCAACAAACCTCCGGGTATCTTCTCCCATGGCAGGCCACCAAAATCGTCTGCGCAGTAGCGCCATAGTCCGAGCAACACCAGGGTGACAAGCTATCTTGCTGGCGTGGGACCACTGAAGGACAGCAGAACGAACCGACTCAGGCACGAACAACCGACCGGGTGGACCGTTACCGGGCCCGGGCTCTGTCCGAAGAGCCGCCATCACCTCCTCCTCAATCCTCCATGTAACGGCTCCCACGACAACGTTCTGGGGAAGAATCGTCTCAGTCTTGGCCTCACTCTCCTCCGTCTTGGAGAACATCCGGGACAGGGCGTCCGCCTTCCCGTTCTTCGACCCAGGTCGGAATGTCAGGGAAAAATTGAAGCGTCCAAAAAACAAAGCCCACCGGGCCTGACGAGAGTTGAGACGTTTAGCCGATTGCACGTAAGCCAGATTCTTGTGGTCAGTCCAGACCACAAACGGTTGCTCCGCTCCCTCCAACCAGTGACGCCACTCCTCCAAGGCAAGCTTCACAGCGAGAAGCTCCCGGTTACCCACATCGTAGTTTCTTTCAGCTGGAGAAAGACGACAAGAGTAGAAGGCGCAGGGATGGAGTTTACCGTCAGTGGAGCTACGCTGGGACAGGATGGCGCCCACCCCCACATCAGACGCATCCACCTCCACAACGAACTGACCGGAAGTGTCAGGTTGAGAGAGAATCGGGGCGTTGGTGAATCGGCTCTTCAAATCTAGAAATGCTCGGTCTGCCTCAGGAGACCAACAGAATTTTCTGGTGCAAGACGTCAGTACAGTTAAAGGGGCAGCCACCCGGCTGTAATCACGGATAAACCTCCGATAAAAATTTGCAAACCCCAGGAATCTCTGGAGCTGCAATCTCGAACCGGGCTGGACCCAATCCCGAACCGCCCGAACCTTCTCTTGGTCCATCTTGAGCTCTCCCCTGGAGATGATGTAACCGAGGAAGGACGTCGTGTGGGCGTGAAAATCACACTTCTCAGCCTTCACGAACAGACGGTTCTCCAATAACCGCTGCAGGACCTGCTTGACATGCTGAACGTGGCTAGAAAGCTCCTTCGAGAAGATGAGGATATCATCCAGGTAAACAAAGACAAAAATACCAATCATATCTCTCAGAACGTCATTCACCATACTTTGGAACACAGCAGGAGCGTTGGTCAGTCCAAACGGCATCACCTGGTACTCGAAATGTCCCATCGGAGTATTGAACCCAGTCAACCACTCGTCTCCCTCCTTGATCCGAACCAAATGATAAGCATTACGTAAATCAAGCTTCGTAAAAACCGTAGCACCCTGTAAAGAATCGAAAGCCGAACTCATCAAGGGCAGGGGATACTTGTTATTGACCGTAATATCATTCAAACCCCGATAATCAATACACGGTCGAAGAGAGCCATCCTTCTTGCTCACAAAAAAAAATCCTGCTCCCAGAGGCGATGACGAGGGCCGAATGAGACCTGCAGCTAGAGACTCCTTGATGTAGGTCTCCAAGGCCTCACGTTCAGGTCGAGAGATACTGTATAACCGTCCCTTGGGTAAGGAAGCTCCAGGAAACAGATTAATCGCACAGTCATAAGGTCGGTGGGGAGGAAGGGACTGAGCCTTCTGTTTACTGAATACTTCACCCAACTCGTGATATGTTTCTGGAACCAGGGACAAATCAGGAGGAACAGAGTCACTGATCAGACTGGAAATGGCAGGAGAACAGGCAGTCCTAAGACAGTTAGCATGACAATCAATGCTCCAACTAGTTACCTTACCCGTCACCCAATCAAACGAGGGATTGTGTTCCTTCAGCCAGGGGTAACCAATAACCAGAGGAACATGGGGTGAGGACAGAATGAAGAAGGAGATAAACTCTGAATGATTCCCCGACAACAACATCTTAACCGGTTCAGTCCTCATAGTGATCCGTGCCAGACTACTGCCGTTCAGAGTGGTTGCTTCAATGGCTTCCGGCAATTGCTCCTTAGAAAGCCCCAGCTGTTCCACCAAGTCGGCATCAATAAAGCTGCCATCGGCACCTGAATCGATAAAAGCGTTAATCTCTAAGCTCTGATCCTTATTCATAAGGGTCGCAGGAAAACGGGGTCTGACAGGATTCTGGAGAGGTTGAATCTGGCTCGCTAAAATTCCTCCCAAAACTAGCGAGCCGGGCAGTTTAACGAGCGCTGTGGACAAGTGGAGATGTAATGTCCTGAGCTACCACAGTAGAAACAGCTGTTGGTCTCACGTCTACGTTGGCGCTCCTCCTTAGTTAGCCCGTGTCGCCCCACTTGCATTGGTTCAGGATCTGGTGGCAAGACCCCTCCACTAATCCCGTGTGGGGAATAACGATCAATACGTTCTGGTTGACTTCCTGAACCGAATGGTAACCGAGTTGCTGATTGATTGGATGGGCCCCACTGCTTCTCCCTCCTTCTCTCTCGGACTCTATTATCTACCCGAATAGATAAAGTGACCAAGCTGTCTAGATCACTAGGCTCTGGATAGGATATCAGCTCGTCCTTGAGTTGCTCCGACAACCCCTGGTAAAAAGCCGCTTGTAGTGACTCCTCATTCCAACCACTCTCCACAGACAATGTCCTGAACTCGATCATAAAGTCTGCCACACTGCGAGCTCCTTGGCGAAGAGTGAACAAACGTTTAGCTGCGTCCTTACCTCGGACTGGATGATCAAAAAGCCTTCTCAGCTCTCCCGTGAATTCCTGATATGAAGACATGCAGGTCCCCTGTCGTTCCCAAACGGCTGAAGCCCATTCCAGAGCTCTTCCAAGCAGCAGTTCAATAACAAAGGCTATCCTAGCCTTGTCAGTGGCGTAAGAATGGGGCTGCAGATCAAACACTAACCCACACTGCATAAGAAACGAACGGCATCTTCCCAAATCCCCTTCATATTTATCAGGCGTCGGTACCTTGGGTTCACGGAAGGAAAACGCATCAGGCACGGCAGGTAAGATGGGTGAAATAGGTGGTGAATGAATCGCCAGCAAACTGAGCTGATCCTGGATCTGTGTCAAGCTAGCAGATAATTTCTGGATTGCAACCGCTATCTCCTGTAGCTCCGTCTTGTGTTGTCCCAATGTCCTCCCCTGCTGGGTAATGGCATGGCAAACGGAATCCAGGTCCGCTGGGTTCATTCTTGGCCGGATCGTTCTGTCACGATTCTTCAAAGTCGAACCCAGAAGCAGACCAGGACAAGGAGAGTAGGAAAAAGGTGAGTATTTATTTACAAGTGAATGGGTAGATATATCCAGGTGGTGTAGCGGGTAGCGGTGATGAGTTGATGGGAGTAAATAGGTGGATCCAATGGGGAAGCGGAATCTTCTGACGACCAGGCGGGAATGGGGTAAATGATCCGGGTGAGTAACTGAAGACAGAACAAAGTTCAAGGCAAGCAATACGTAACAAACAACAAAACAACTTCTATCCAACTTGAGGCTGATACTCTGGCACAACATACTGTTCATGGCTAACGATCCGGCAGGGAATGGATGTCAGGTCCGGGCTTATAAAGAGGAGAGATGATGATCAGGACCAGGTGTGCAGATAGCTGATGATGGGATACAGGTGCGGGTAATCAGAAACCCCAACTGGCTACATTGCCCGGCAACCAGACAGGGTGCGTTCCAGGACGCCGGAAAAACTCTCCAGGACAGAACATAGACAAAAAACAGACTCAGGAAACGGGATTCGTGACACCTGCAGCAAAGCACCCCCACAACATGATGCTGCCACCCCCGTACTTCACGGTTGGGATGGTGTTCTTTGGCTTGCAAGTCTCGCCATTTTTCCTCCAAACATAACGATGGTCATTATGGCCAAACAGTTATATTTTTGTTTCATCAGACCAGAGGACATTTCTCCAAAAAGTTTGGAAATTGCTCCCAAGGATGAACCAGACAATTTTTTTCTGAGGTCTTGGCAGATTTCTTTTGATTTTTCCATGATGTCAAGCAAAGAGGCACCGAGTTTGAAGGTAGGCCTTGAAATACACCCACAGGTACACCCCCAATTGACTCAAAGGATGTCAATCGGCCTATCAGAAGCTTCTAAAGCCATGACATTCTTTTCTGGAATTTTCCAAGCTGTTTAAATGCACAGTCAACTTAGTGTATGTAAGCTTCTGACCCACTGGAATTGTGATACAGTGAATTATAAGTGAAATAATCTGTAAACAATTGTTATAAAAATGACTTGTGTCATGCACAAAGTAGATGTCCTAACCAACTTGCCAAAACTATAGTTTGTTAACAAGAAATTTGTGGAGTGGTTGATAAACGAGTTTCATTGACTCCAACCTAAATGTATGTACATTTCCGACTTCAAATGTATATATTTATATCTATATATATACAGTGCCTTGCGAAAGTATTCGGCCCCCTTGAACTTTGCGACCTTTTGCCACATTTCAGGCTTCAAACATAAAGATATAAAACTGTATTTTTTTGTGAAGAATCAACAACAAGTGGGACACAATCATGAAGTGGAACGACATTTATTGGATATTTCAAACTTTAAAAAAAAATCAAAAACTGAAAAATTGGGCGTGCAAAATTATTCAGCCTCTTTACTTTCAGTGCAGCAAATTCTCTCCAGAAGTTCAGTGAGGATCTCTGAATGATCCATTGTTGACCTAAATGACGAATTATGATAAATACAATCCACCTGTGTGTAATCAAGTCTCCGTATAAATGCACCTGCACTGTGATAGTCTCAGAGGTCCGTTAAAAGCGCAGAGAGCATCATGAAGAACAAGGAACACACCAGACAGGTCCGAGATACTGTTGTGAAGAAGTTTAAAGCTAGATTTAGATACAAAAATATTTCCCAAGCTTTAAACATCCCAAGGAGCACTGTGCAGGCGATAATATTGAAATGGAAGGAGTATCAGACCACTGCAAATCTACCAAGACCTGGCCGTCCCTCTAAACTTTCAGCTCATACAAGGAGAAGACTGATCAGAGATGCAGCCAAGAGGCCCATGATCACTCTGGATGAACTGCAGAGATCTACAGCTGAGGTGGGAGACTCTGTCCATAGGACAACAATCAGTCGTATATTGCACAAATCTGGCCTTTATGGAAGAGTGGCAAGAAGAAAGCCATTTCTTAAAGATATCCATAAAAAGTGTTGTTTAAAGTTTGCCACAAGCCACCTGGGAGACACACCAAACATGTGGAAGAAGGTGCTCTGGTCAGATGAAACCAAAATTGAACTTTTTGGCAACAATGCAAAACGTTATGTTTGGCGTAAAAGCAACACAGCTCATCACACTGAACACACCATCCCCACTGTCAAACATGGTGGTGGCAGCATCATGGTTTGGGCCTGCTTTTCTTCAGCAGGGACAGGGAAGATGGTTAAAATTGATGGGAAGATGGATGGAGCCAAATACAGGACCATTCTGGAAGAAAACCTGATGGAGTCTGCAAAAGACCTGAGACTGGGACGGAGATTTGTCTTCCAACAAGACAATGATCCAAAACATAAAGCCAAATCTACAATGGAATGGTTCAAAAATAAACATTTCCAGGTGTTAGAATGGCCAAGTCAAAGTCCAGACCTGAATCCAATCGAGAATCTGTGGAAAGAACTGAAAACTGCTGTTCACAAATGCTCTCCATCCAACCTCACTGAGCTCGAGCTGTTTTGCAAGGAGGAATGGGAAAAAATGTCAGTCTCTCGATGTGCAAAACTGATAGAGACATACCCCAAGCGACTTACAGCTGTAATCGCAGCAAAAGGTGGCGCTACAAAGTATTAACTTAAGGGGGCTGAATAATTTTGCACGCCCAATTTTTCAGTTTTTGATTTGTTAAAAAAGTTTGAAATATCCAATAAATGTCGTTCCACTTCATGATTGTGTCCCACTTGTTGTTGATTCTTCACAAAAAAATACAGTTTTATATCTTTATGTTTGAAGCCTGAACTGTGGCAAAAGGTCGCAAAGTTCAAGGGGGCCGAATACTTTCGCAAGGTCGCACTGTATATATCTATATACGTAAAGAAAAATAAATAACGGTGCTAGAATATCCCACTGTATATAGTCAACAGATGATTGGCCAGAAATAATGGTACCACTTTCCTCCAGCTGATTAGCAAATCAATTGAATATAATTCAGTGAAGGATAGAGGGAGAGGGATCCTGCCAAGACAGGGGTGGTGTTTAGCACCTTCTTAGAGGGGTTTGGAGGGTTTGCTGGCCTTGATTCAGACCGTGTGTGTGTGTGTGTGTGTGTGTGTGTGTGTGTGTGTGTGTGTGTGTGTGCTCACATCGGTGTATGTGCTTACATCAGTGTGCGCGTGTTTGTGTGTGTTTGAGCGTCCTCAATGTGTGTGTGTGTACGTGCATGTAGATGTGTGTAGTGAGCAGTAGGTCTGGTCATTAACAGTGTCCTCATTGGCTGCGTCCCCTAATGACTCTGGCCTGATAGCTTTTATTTCCTCATCTCCACTTCCTGTAATGACTTTACAACGTGCTCAAGGTCAACATGTGGATTTTGATAAATGAAACTGTTTCGCTCCTCCGTTCTCGAGCTCCAAACTAAAGTTTCTCATAATGTGTATGAATGCCCTGTAGGATTGCTTGATTAAATCCATTCATTTTGGACATGGGACGTGAAATTTCCATTCAAATTGATTTAATGCTAATGTCTGTGGTGTGGCTGTGCAGAGTGTAATATGGGAAATGGAACGAACTGGCGCTGATTCCGGAATGGAGCCTCACCCAGTCCTGGTTTAAACATGGAGGACAAAGAGAATACATGCCGCAGCCAGCCAGTCATTAAGATACCGACTAGGAACAGAAATATAATGGATTCTCATCACCCAATTAAATGGAACAATTTAGTCAAACATGCACCCAGTCAGACTAGTTAACCGTATCCAGGTCAGGGGTGATAGCTCTGGCAGCACACAGAGCAGTTCATTGTCTTGTTATTGTATTATGGCTGATGCCATGTCTCTGGGTTATGGAGGACAACTGCTGGAAAGACATTCCAGGACGTCATGGAGTTTTTTTGGTGAGGAGAGACAGCGAGTAAAAGTACGGGTCTTTGATTTGTGATAATAATGATGATGAGTATTTTGATAGTTTGATTTACGGTGGTGATACATCCAAAGTCAACACACACTAACACACAACTTGTGTGTCTAAGACTCAAGTTCTGCTCAGCAGCATGACTGACAAACAGGCAGGGAGGTAGAACTGTGAAGTGGTAGAGAGGTAGAGCGGGTGGTGTTTTGCCACTCCTCCCATCCCCCTCTCCCTTCCCTTCTCCTCCCTCCCCCCATCCTGTCTTCCCCTGGGGGAGACACACTCCATTAGCCTTAAATATTCAGCTTTCTCCCTTTTTTTTGTTATTCCCCCTCTCTCTCTGACCTCTCACGGTCAAGACAGCCAATTATTTTCAATTTACACCCGTAAAGACCATCGGGGTGCGGCTGTGGTCAGACGAGGGCAAGACGGACAGAGGCAGGGGGCGTGGTTGTGTGTGTGCGTTTACAGTGTACACTTCTCTCCTAGCATGGTGGCTGCAGTACTTTACACTGTATCTCAAGATAAGCAGCAAACATATTATCCCATGGGCTTTGTTGTTTTAAGCTGTCTTTGAGAAACCATTGAATGTCTCTGCGCTATAGACTCGGCTGATTTGAGCCAATCAAGCCGCTGAATAAGACCAGCATGCATTGGAATGATCCACACTGTAAATTCATTACTCTGTAACTACTCACAGTCTCCAGCATTGTCTGCCGTACGTCTGTGTTCATAATTGTATACAGTGCAGCAAATTAGAGCAGATTCCTTTTACGCCCATGCAGCAATCAAAGAGAATGGTTAATGTTCCTCCCTGATATTCTCAGAGCATAACCCATAATTAAACAGAGGACAGACACATTGAGTTCCTCGGTTGTTGGTCTCCAAAACCCCATTGAACAATGCCTTCAAAATAGAGAAGAAATGTTTTTTTTTATATATAGCAATGAACCTGCATTTGGATCAAACACATGAGCCATTGAGCTAATCAAAGCCTTCCATGAGAACAGTGGCTCTGCACAGAATCAGAATGAAAGAGAGAGAAACTCAAAGCCCTCAATTTATTTCTCTCTCGTCCAGCTCATTCATGTAGTGTACATTCTGCAATGATTCAAACCAGTCTTTTTCTCTTTGATTAAAACTTTTCTTGTTTTGTGTGTGTTTGTGTGTGTGTTTATGTTTGTGGCCAATCAGATGCAGAGGGCTATAGGTTCAGGTTCTTAAATCTGTTGTGGAGATATGCTGACATAAATGAGATAGTGTGTGTGTGAGTGTGTGGTGTGCTTGTGTATTTATGTGTGTGTCTGAGCATCCGTGTGTGTGTATGAATGTTGTAGTGTGTGTATATGCGTCGGAGCTTGTGTGTGTGTGTGTGTGTGTGTGTGTGTGTGTGTGTGTGTGTGTGTGTCTGAGCATCCATGTCTGTGTGTGGGTGTAGGAAATATGCTGACAGCAGCATTTCTCCTCTCAGCTGACTAGATGTGGGGTCCCTCTCTCCTCTTCGCTAGATCCAAACCTGTGTACAGAACGGCTGCTCCAATACGCCCTGGACCCAGTCTAAGTGCTGAGATGTAATAACACAGAGACATAATTCAAGACTCACCGGTGGAGAGGGGAACACCAATCACCATGGAGACGCCTCAGACGACGAGTGGATGGAGAGAAGGGCAGCGGAGAGACAAATCACAGAGAGGTAGGGAGGAGAGAGAGGAAAAGGGTAGAGAATGACAGGCCATGCAGGGCTTCAGTGTGCAGGGGAGGTAATTCCCCTCACCCAACACTGTGTGTGTCTGATGCTGTAACTCAGAGGATGGGAAGCCAATCTACACAGCCACAGGTGTCATCCCGTGTGTCCCTCTTTCCCTGAGAGGCATGATGTTAGCAGCTCTTTCCGCTCTCTGCCTTGTCTCTCGACACTAGTCATAGTTCACTCAAACATTTTTTTTTTTTTATCGGACTTTTGATGTCTAGTCGTGTCAACAGGGTGTCCTTGGGAGTGTTTTGTGATATGTTTGGGTAAACATTGGTCAAAAACGAACAGTACCCTGTCCCTGTGTGCCGGGGCCTGTGTGAGCCTATCGGTTTGGACGGTGTTTGATCAGCTGTCCAGGGGGTAAATAGTCATGATCCTCGACAGCGCTGACAACGGCCGTTTGTTTGGCCAACCTTATCTTGTTTACTGTCCTCCACCAAGAGAATGCAGATAAGAGTGTTTTAACATACGCTACTGAACAGGACAGGACACCAACAGTCATCTGAGGAAAGAGAGAGAGGGAGAGAGAGAGTAATGAAGTAATTAAAACACTGCAACTCATTTGGAAAAGTCATCTATTTAAAGGTGTCAAACCCAGAGATGGTGCGGTTAAGTGATGATCCTGAAGGAAACCCAATTATGTAAGAATTGACTAGGAAATTCCATACATTCTAAAAGATATTCCCCTAGACAGTCCATTTTATTAATTCATGAAAGGAGAGACCATTCAAATGGAATAAAATTCCAATTGAGCGCGTCAGATTAGGCGTAAGAAAGGGCACTAGGATAATATTCAAATGAGTAGTGTGTTCGTGGAAGCATAAATGTAATTGTACGAGGAGGGGAGATGAGAGGAGAGGAGAGGAGAGGAGATGAGAGGAGGGGGAGGGGAGTGGAGTGGAGAGGAAGCGAGAGGAGTGGAGGGGAGTGGAGGGGAGGGGAGGGGAGGGGAGTGGAGAGGAGAGAACAGGACAGGAGAGGAGAGGAGAGGACAGGACAGGACAGGACAGGAGAGGAGAGGAGAGGAGAGGAGAGGAGAGGAGAGGAGAGGAGAGGAGAGGAGAGGAGAGGAGAGGGGAGTGGAGTGGAGTGGAGAGGAGAGGAGAGGAAGTGAGAGGAGTGGAGGGGAGTGGAGGGGAGGGGAGTGGAGGAGAGGGGCGAGGAGAGGAGGGGAGGGGAGTGGCGAGGAGGGGAGAGGACAGGAGTAGGTAACTGTGAGATCCCACCCAAGCTCATAAATCACAATAACCCAATAGCAGTTTCCCCCCTCAATGTAATATACTGGCTTGCGCCTAAATAGCCACAGAAAACTGTTTCAATTTATAACTTTTAACTCCTCTCACTGAGAGCGGTCCGGACAAATAGAGAAAGAATCAATTAAAGCTGCTAGTTGATGTTCAGAAACGAGGGTTACTGGAAAGTTAGTGGCTAAGTCCTGCTACATGGTGGTAATGTGCTGTGCTGTTGTATTTCAGTCCAGGTTCCGTTCCATTCTATTCCTGTTCTTGTTCTGTTCCATTGTGGGACATTGTTTTAGCATCCTGAGTTGTGTTCTGAATTCTACTTCACAGTTTTGTGTTGCTTCTTTTTGCCTGTTTTTTTTTTGTCGGTTCCAGCAAAGCACCTTCACAACATCCTCTGCATTCAAGCAAATTACACCCCATACATTACAACAACATAATGTTCTGTTACAACAATAACTGTTCTTTCTCTATATTCGTCGTCACTATTATGGAGGTAGCCTACAGTAGGTGCAGAGAGTTGAATGTGAGTGCAGGGTAGAGGGGTGGAGGGTTAGGGTTGAGTGCAGGCTAAGTTGATGTTCAGGCCAGATGGCGGTCGTGGCGTGGAACATATGCCCCGTGCCACGCGGCTGCCGTCACATCTGCCACATGGTCGTCTAGTGGACATGTCTCTGGGGTCACGTGTGTCACATGAGCCAGGACACGGGTGATCATGACTCCTCATGTCCGTCAAACGAGAGGCCATCAGACCAGCACCACCCTACTGAGAGGGGGGGATAGAGAGAGAGAGAGAGATAGATAGAGAGAAAGAAAGAGAGAGGGAAACTAGGAAAAGAGAGGGAGACTAGGAAAAGAGAGAGAGAAGAGAGAGGAGACTAGGAAAAGAGACGGAGAAGAGGGAGGAGACTAGAAAAAGAGAGGGAGAAGAGGGAGGAGACTAGAAAAAGAGAGGGAGAAGAGGGAGGAGACTAGAAAAAGAGAGGGGGAAGAGGGAGGAGAACGTTGGAAAAGAGAGGGGGAAGAGGGAGGAGAACATTGGAAAAGAGAGGCGGAAGAGGGAGGAAACCGTTGGAAAAGAGAGGGAGAAGAGGGAGGAGACCGTTGGAAAAGAGAGGGAGAAGAGGGAGGAGACCGTTGGAAAAGAGAGGGAGAAGAGAGAGAAGACCGTTGGAAAAGAGAGGGAGAAGAGAGAGAAGACCGTTGGAAAAGAGAGGGAGAAGAGAGAGGAGACCGTTGGAAAAGAGAGGGAGAAGAGAGAGGAGACTAGGAAAAGAGAGGGAGAAGAGAGTGGAGACTAGGAAAAGAGAGGGAGAAGAGAGAGGAGACTAGGAAAAGAGAGGGAGAAGAGAGAGGAGAGGGAGAAGAGAGAGGAGACCGTTGGAAAAGAGAGGGAGAAGAGAGAGGAGAGGGAGAAGAGAGAGGAGACCGTTGGAAAAGAGAGGGAGAAGAGAGAGGAGACCGTTGGAAAAGAGAGGGAGAAGAGAGAGGAGACCAGGAAAAGAGAGGGAGAAGAGAGAGGAGACTAGGAAAAGAGAGGGAGAATAGAGAGGAGACTAGAAAAAGAGAGGGGGAAGAGGGAGGAGACTATGAAAAGAGAGGGAGAAGAGAGAGGAGACTAGAAAAAGAGAGAGGGAAGAGGGAGGAGACTAGAAAAAGAGAGGGGGAAGAGGGAGGAGACTAGAAAAAGAGAGGGGGAAGAGGGAGGAGACTAGAAAAAGAGAGGGAGAAGAGAGAGGACACCGTTGGAAAAGAGAGGGAGAAGAGAGAGGAGACCGTTGGAAAAGAGAGGGAGAAGAGAGAGGAGACTAGGAAAAGAGAGGGAGAAGAGAGAGGAGACTAGGAAAAGAGAGGGAGAAGAGAGAGGACACCGTTGAAAAAGAGAGGGAGAAGAGAGAGGAGACCAGGAAAAGAGAGGGAGAAGAGAGAGGAGACTATGAAAAGAGAGGGAGAAGAGAGAGGAGACTAGAAAAAGAGAGAGGGAAGAGGGAGGAGACTAGAAAAAGAGAGGGGGAAGAGGGAGGAGACTAGAAAAAGAGAGGGGGAAGAGGGAGGAGAACGTTGGAAAAGAGAGGCGGAAGAGGGAGGAGACCGTTGGAAAAGAGAGGGAGAAGAGGGAGGAGACCGTTGGAAAAGAGAGGGAGAAGAGAGAGAAGACCGTTGGAAAAGAGAGGGAGAAGAGAGAGGAGACCGTTGGAAAAGAGAGGGAGAAGAGAGAGGAGACTAGGAAAAGAGGGAGAAGAGAGAGGAGACTAGGAAAAGAGAGGGAGAAGAGAGAGGAGACTAGGAAAAGAGAGGGAGAAGAGAGAGGAGACTAGGAAAAGAGAGGGAGAAGAGAGAGGAGACTAGAAAAAGAGAGGGGGAAGAGGGAGGAGACTAGAAAAAGAGAGGGGGAAGAGGGAGGAGAACGTTGGAAAAGAGAGGCGGAAGAGGGAGGAGACCGTTGGAAAAGAGAGGGAGAAGAGGGAGGAGACTGTTGGAGAAGAGAGGGAGAAGAGAGAGAAGACCGTTGGAAAAGAGAGGGAGAAGAGAGAGGAGACCGTTGGAAAAGAGAGGGAGAAGAGAGAGGAGACTAGGAAAAGAGAGGGAGAAGAGAGAGGAGACTAGAAAAAGAGAGGGAGAAGAGAGAGGACACCGTTGGAAAAGAGAGGGAGAAGAGAGAGGAGACCAGGATTAGAGAGGGAGAAGAGAGAGGAGACTATGAAAAGAGAGGGAGAAGAGAGAGGAGACTAGAAAAAGAGAGAGGGAAGAGGGAGGAGACTAGAAAAAGAGAGGGGGAAGAGGGAGGAGACTAGAAAAAGAGATGGGGAAGAGGGAGGAGAACGTTGGAAAAGAGAGGCGGAAGAGGGAGGAGACCGTTGGAAAAGAGAGGGAGAAGAGGGAGGAGACCGTTGGAAAAGAGAGGGAGAAGAGAGAGAAGACCGTTGGAAAAGAGAGGGAGAAGAGAGAGGAGACCGTTGGAAAAGAGAGGGAGAAGAGAGAGGAGACTAGGAAAAGAGGGAGAAGAGAGAGGAGACTAGGAAAAGAGAGGGAGAAGAGAGAGGAGACTAGGAAAAGAGAGGGAGAAGAGAGAGGAGACTAGGAAAACAGAGGCAGAAGAGAGAGGAGACTAGAACAAGAGAGGGAGAAGAGAGAGGAGACTAGAAAAAGAGAGGGAGAAGAGAGAGGAGACTAGAAAAAGAGAGGGAGAAGAGAGAGGAGTGCTGGAGAAGAGAGAGTAGACTAGGAAAAGAGAGGCAGAAGAGAGAGGAGACTGTTGGAAAAGAGAGGGAGAAGAGAGAGGAGACTAGGAAAAGAGAGGGAGAAGAGAGAGGAGACTAGGAAAAGAGAGGGAGAAGAGAGAGGAGACTAGGAAAACAGAGGCAGAAGAGAGAGGAGACTAGAAAAAGAGAGGGAGAAGAGAGAGGAGACTAGAAAAAGAGAGGGAGAAGAGGGAGGAGACTAGAAAAAGAGAGGCGGAAGAGAGAGGAGACTTGGAAAAGAGAGGCGGAAGAGAGAGGAGACCGCTGGAAAAGAGAGGCGGAAGAGAGAGGAGACCGTTGGAAAAGAGAGGGAGAAGAGAGAGGAGACTAGGAAAAGAGAGGGAGAAGAGAGAGGAGACTAGGAAAAGAGAGGGAGAAGAGAGAGGAGACTAGGAAAAGAGAGGGAGAAGAGAGAGGAGACTAGAAAAAGAGAGGGAGAAGAGGGAGGAGACTAGAAAAAGAGAGGCGGAAGAGAGAGGAGACTTGGAAAAGAGAGGCGGAAGAGAGAGGAGACCGTTGGAAAAGAGAGGCGGAAGAGAGAGGAGACCGTTGGAAAAGAGAGGGAGAAGAGAGAGAAGACCGTTGGAAAAGAGAGGGAGAAGAGAGAGGAGTGCTGGAGAAGAGAGAGTAGACTAGGAAAAGAGAGGCAGAAGAGAGAGGAGACTGTTGGAATAGAGAGGGAGAAGAGAGAGGAGTGCTGGAGAAGAGAGAGGAGACTGTTGGAAAAGAGAGGGAGAAGAGAGACTGTTGGAAAAGAGAGGGAGGAGAGAGAGGAGACTGTAGGAATAGAGAGGGAGAAGAGAGAGGAGTGCTGGAGAAGAGAGAGGAGACTGTTGGAAAAGAGAGGGAGAAGAGAGACTGTTGGAAAAGAGAGGGAGGAGAGAGAGGAGACTGTAGGAAAAGACACAAAGTATCCATATCTCTATAATTATAACAACAATGGAAACTGTTCTAGTGTGGTGTGTGATGATTGTGAAGCTATGAAAATGTAATAAAAACAGAATTACTGTGGCCACATCTCAAATCACTTCCTTACAGCAAGCAGTCTGTCATATGACAGATCTGAATGGTAGAGTGTCGTAGGTGCTAAAAAAGTTTCCGAAAAGAGACCGCAATGCACTCCAGCGTCGTCGATCGGAGCTCATTTCCGAAAGCAGGAGTGATTTGAGTCCAAGGAAGGTCACATTGGCGTGCTGTTCTACTTTCCTGACACAATTAAACATGTTATGGAGGCTGAGCTAAAAAACCTGCCACATTTCCCGAGATACACTTCTCTTTCTTTCCCTTTATCAAATGGGCCGAACTGCATTACAAAGTCATTAAAAAAGAAAATGTCTCTGAACAAACTGATAACATCTCTCTCTCTCTCTGAATTGAGAGAGTGGGAGAGGAAGAGAGAATGAGTGAAAGGAAGAGAGAGCAATAAAGAGGGGGGGGGGGGGAGAAAGACAAAAAACATATAGTTTCTTCTCTTTTCCTCATGAAGTCCTATTAAAACCCAAATAATCTATAATTTTTGTTAGGGGGGAGGGGTGTTGAAGTTCAACAGAAGCAATAATGTGATAAGGGAGAGTGGACTTTCACAGAATTTAAAAGTCAACACAAGGTAATGGGTACTGTTAAACACGGCTGCCATTAGCACTCTATCACACACACACACCCACACACACACACACACGCACACACACACACACACACACACACACACACACACACACACACACACACACACACACACACACACACACACACACACACACACACACACACACAGGTCGGTTCATCCCTGTCATGACGGACCCGGTATTCGAATCTAGGAATCTTGATTGAATATAATTACATTTTACTCATGTATGCACCAAAGGTTTGTAGATTCCACTGTCCCTGCAGTAGCTGTCTTGTAGGGTACAAGTTGGATCCAACAGTAAAGATACAGTATTGGCTGGAATTAGATGTTCCAGTCAATTCCACCATTATCGCGAGTAAGGGTCCTTACTGCAGTGTTTTGTCGCTGTGAAGATAGAGTTGTATTGTCCTCTCTGTCCCTCTCTTTCTTTCTGATTTCCTCTTTGCTTCTCTCTTTCTACTTCTCTCTCTCCCAGCCTCTGTTCAGAGGCTCAACTCCAGTCGACTGAAACTGAGGACCACAGATCTTCCTTCCGTAACTCCCTCTATTGAATGCTTGTTTGTCTTCATCCATAAAAGTCCAGCAACTTCTTTGTTGTCTCCGAAAAAATGGACGGGCTCCTCCTCCCCCTGTTCCTTCCCTCTCTTCTCTCACTTTGTGTAACTAATGGTTTCATTTTTGCCCTGTGTATCCTCTGCTATCTGGTCCTTACACAAACTTTAGAGAACAGGGAAGCCTTCCACTGATAAGGCCGCCATTGATTTATCTCTCCGCTAGATAGTTAGATCGCTATCGGCGCGGGTCATGATGTTAATTAGCCTATCGATTGAGCAGGATGCCTGTATGTTAATCAGCTGGTACGCCGCGTGTCACAGGCCATGCCACTCTCTCTCTGTAGAGACCCACAATGCCACTGTATCGTCCAGGACAGACACACAGCGGGAACAGGGAGAGTCAAGAGGACAAGAGCACGCCAGGGACACACTGATAAGAGAAGAGATTCCAATCACACACACAGACACACACATGTACATCACACACACGCACGTGCATGCACGCACACACACACACACACACTCACACACACACACACACACACTACTGTACCTATCAAATGAGTGTGTGGGCTGTAACTATGCCCTTTACAAAATGGATAAACATCTTTACAAACTCTTAGGGGAGAGAGGACAATGAAAAGTCTGAGCAGAGTATTTTTACTGTAGATTGTATACGTCAAGGATACAAACAACAAACAATCAACATGACAACTACATGTTAGTTTTAACAAACACACACACAGGCCCGCCACGCAGGCTCACACACATGTAGGATCTTATATAATTTGAGTCAGTTTGCCACAGCAATAAAATAATCCTGCAGCAACAGGAAATGTGAATTATTATTTGGATTATAACTAATAGACATTTTTGTAAGGGTTGATACATTTTTCATTAGTGCAAATCAAGTCAGACATTTCAAAGTGGAAATGACAAACTATAGAAGCCTTTTTAAAACTAAATACTATACAAGTTTGTATTTCCTGCTCAGCAGGAACGTTTTATGCAGTTAAATAGTGATCAAATTAAGATCCTACATCTGTACACACTGTCTCTTTGCCTAATTTGTCTTGTGGTCTGTTGTATAAAGATATAACGATATAAAGATCATTTGCATAAATGTATTAGAGCGGTCTTAACCTGGTTTTATACTGCAAGACTCTGAGGAGAGTGTGTGTTTTGCTGCCTATTTTAGCCTACTGGCAAACAGCATTAATGAAATTATGTTATTCAATCGCTACAGAATACTGTGTGTTTGATAACAGAGATGCAACACATGCTGTAGAATAACCAGCACTAATTATCAGTCAGTTATGGTATTGAGAGAGCCTTTTACAGAAGGGTCAAATCAAAATATCCACAATTCTGAACTGTACAATGAGATATAAACACGAGTTAACCACATATTTCATGACATTGTGCTTTCCCCACATATATCAATAGAACAGAGGCTCAGGGAGGCAGCGGGGTGAGTGGTGGGTGGTGGGATGAGGGGTGGGAGGGTGTGTACAGTGAGAGGAACAAGGAGCGGGTGCATGGGGAGCCATCAGTTACTTCCTGAAGGTCAGAGCAGGGAGAATTACAGACATGCTGTTCAGACATCACGGTGCTCAGTGGAAAACTCCAAGGTCTCTTTTCCTTCCCCCCATCCTCCCCTCCCCTCTCCTCCCCTCCCCTCCCATCTCCTCCCCCTCCCGCCCTCCATACCTCGGCCCCGACCACCCTGAACATGAAATACATGACAGGCTCGTCGTGACATATCGCAGGGTGGCGTGCCATCTGGCCCTACGGCTCGCAACGGCCCTCTGGGATACCGATTCTGAATTTATCGGCCCCACATCACCACATAACACCCCCCCGCCACCACTCCACTCCACCCCCCTCCCCTACCTCTGCTACACCCCACTGACTTTTACCCCCATGTTCAATACTCCACTAGCTTTTCCCCTTTATAATGTAGAGATTTTTCTTCTTTTTTTAAGTTTCAGTTTTCTCCTTTTTCATCATTCATGGACCTTGCCAAGGTCGTAAGAAAGAGACAAGAGAGAGTCTGTTCTCACTTTCCTGACTGGGTGGATAAAGGTTAACATCGACTAACACAAGTTAATGATTATACCGTGGAACGGAAACATAAGTCAAAATAATTTCCTTCGCTATTAGACCGGGACTGAAGAGCAGGGTTCTGGTTGAGACAAATGGAGTCATGAATCCTGCCATTATGATACAGTGTCCTGGAACTGAACAGTACGAAGCAGACCTATACTTTCCAGTCCAATAACAACTTTTCCCACGAGCCTCATTGATACCCCCTTGAATATCTTGAAGAAGTGGGCAGATCTACGCAATATAGGAATACCTTTACCCAGTCTACCGGTGGTCTAGGTAAAGGTATTACTGCTGTACCTTTACCCAGCCTACCGGTGGTCTAGGTAAAGGTATTACTGCTGTACCTTTACCCAGCCTACCGGTGGTCTAGGTAAAGGTATTACTGGTGTACCTTTACCCAGACTACCGGTGGTCTAGGTAAAGGTATTACAACTGTATCTTTACCCAGCCTACCGGTGGTTTAGGTAAAGGTATTACTGCTGTACCTTTACCCAGCCTACCGGTGGTCTAGGTAAAGGTATTACAACTGTATCTTTACCCAGCCTACCGGTGGTCTAGGCAAAGGTATTACTGCTGTACCTTTACCCAGCCTACTGGTGGTCTAGGCAAAGGTATTACTGCTGTACCTTTACCCAGCCTACCGGTGGTCTAGGTAAAGGTATTGCTGCTGTACCTCTACCCAGCCTACCGGTGGTCTAGGTAAAGGTATTACTATATTTCTTAGTTAAACCTATCCTGCCATTTCACAGTACCTACCTGCAGTGAGAGGACAACATAAGGAGAGGGTTGTCTACCCATCAGTATTCCAGAGATAGTGAGCAGGAGTAGCATGTAGCTAGTGGAGTGGCTTTAAACATATCTCAGCAGCTCCTTTAAAAATAGATGATTTCATCATGGTATTCCTTCTGGTAGTGACTGTGGCATGTTCCTGAGTAGCATTGATACCATGAATGTATTCAGCCATCCCAGACGACTTCTATCGTGAGCAAGATCTCAGCCGGAGACTGTAATGATGTGGTTATAATGTGGAACACTGACAGAGAGCAGGCAGTCAGAGTTCGGCTCCCAATAATTGGCTTGTCCGTCGATAACCTTTCGCGTGACATTTCTGACACCGTGCTTGGAGGTTTTTCTAGTTAGTGGAGACTTTAGCGGCGGTTCATGTCTGAGAGGTTGAATCCTATCAGATCTATGGAGTGCAAATATGAGCGTGTGTGTACGGGCACACACACTCACTTGAACGAGCACACACAGACACGCACGCACAAACGCACGGCTGTAAGTAATCCGGGTCGTGATCCTAAAATCGGAGTATGAAAGGAAGTGTCTGACATGTGGTATTACCCTTCCATTGTGAGTCAGAACTGGGTTAAGAAGGATGTATTAAAATCACTTTAGGAGGGGGGTAGATTGATATTCTGTTCAGTGTAACACAATGGACCGTCTCCTTCCCTCCCCCTCTCCCTCCCTCTCTCCGTCACCCTTATCAGCAGTCTCTCTCTCTCCCTTCAAGCACTTTTTTCCTCTTTTTATAATCCTTTTCCCTTTGACTTACTCTTAATTCCTCACGTCCGTGCGTTCCATCGGTCAAGTCCCAAAGGCCTCTGCCCAGCTGCTTTGCTCACAGTGGCAGCTAGCTAGCGTCCTCCTGGTGAGAATGTTGGTGTTTTGAATGAGTGTGTGCGCCTCGTGTAGAAAAATAAATCATTCTTGACTGACTTTCTCGCACATGACATCATGTAATGCCACAAGGACAGTCAAAGGCATCCAGTTTTTCCAGCGAGCAGTGTGATCGACAGTGCAGTCCGCTCTCTCCCTCGCTCCCTTTTTAATCTCCTCCAGCTCTCTCTCCGTCTGGCTAACTTTATGGTCAAATAAAAATGCTTCATTCTCTGTTTTTCAGATGAACTTACATTTCTGATGTCATTCCCATGAATATTTGGTAATGTCAGGGTCTTTGAACCGGTTTGCTTTCTAACTGTTGGGCCTGTCGCTGTTTACCTGTAAGGTTAAAACAGGTGTCTATCGCTCAACAGCAGGTTTCTATAAAAATCCAATCCAGTTTTATTGTTCACATGTGCCAAATACAACAGGTGTAGACCATTCCGTGAAATGCTGACTTACAAGTCCTTAACCAACAATGCAGTTCAAGAAATAGAGTTACGAAAATATTTACTAAATAAACTAAAGTAAAAAAATATATAAAATCTAAGTATGACAAGAAAATTGCATAACAAAAACGAGGCTTTAAACAGGGGGTACCAGTACCAAGTCAATGTGTGGGGGTGCAGGTTAGTCGAGGTAATTTGTAAAGGGACTATACATAGATAATAAACAGTGAGTAGCAGCAGTGTAAAAACAAAATGGGGGGGTCAATGTAAATAGTCCGGGTGGCCAGCAATCATATGGCTTGGAGGTTGAGGCTGTTAACCTGTTGCGACGAGCAAACCCGGATCCAGGATCCTATTTATAGCCTCATGCTCATTACCATAACGCAACGTTAACTATTCATGAAAATCGCAAATGAAATGAAATAAATATATTAGTTCTCAAGCTTAGCCTTTTGTTAACAACACTGTCATCTCAGATTTTCAAAATATGCTTTTGAACCATAGCTAAACAAGCATTTGTGTAAGAGCATTGATAGCTAGCATTCCATTTAGCCTAGCATTCAGCATGCAACATTTCAACAAATACAAGAAAAGCATTCAAATAAAATAATTTACCTTTGAAGAACTTCAGATGTTTTCAGTGAGGAGACTCTCAGTTAGATAGCAAATGTTCAGTTTTTCCAAAAATATTATTTGTGTAGGACAAATCGCTCCATTTTGTTCATCACGTTTGGCTACGAAAAAAACCTGTATCCAGGAGTGTAATTTTCGCTGCAAGCTCATTAGCATAACGCAACGTTAACTATTCATGAAAATCGCAAATGAAATGAAATAAATATATTAGCTCTCCAGCTTAGCCTTTTGTTAACCTCTCTGATCTCCCCATCCCGGATCCGGTATCAGGAATACAGACTCAAGCTCATTACCATAACGCAACGTTAACTATTCATGAAAATCGCAAATGAAATGAAATAAATATGCCATCTCTCAAGCTTAGCCTTTTGTAAACAACACTGTCATCTCAGATTTTCAAAATATGCTTCTCAACCATAGGAAAACAATAATTTGTGTAAAAGTAGCTAGCTAGCGTAGCATTTAGCGTTAGCATTAGCGTTAGCATCCAGCACGCAACATTTCAACAAAAACATAAAAGCCTTCAAATAAAATAATTTACCTTTGAAGAACTTCTGATGTTTTCAATGAGGATACTCTCAGTTAGATAGCAGATGCTCAGTTTTTCCAAAAAGATTCTTTGTGTATTAGAAATAGCTCCGTTTTATACATCACATTTGGCTACCAAAAAAAAACGAAAATTCAGTCCTCAAAACGCGAACTTTTTTCCAAATTAACTCCATAATATCGACTGAAAACATGGCAAACGTTGTTTAGAATCAATCCTCAAGGTGTTTTTCACATATCTCTTCATTGATATATCGTTCTTGGAAGCATGGTTTCTCCCCTCAATCAAATGGAAAAGTACAAGCAGCTGGCAATTGCGCACCGAATTCCACGCAGGACACCAGGCGGACACTTGGAAAATGTAGTCTCTTATGGTCAATCTTCCAATGATATGCCTACAAATACGTCACAATGCTGCTAACACTTTGGGGGAACGACAGAAAGTGTAGGCTCATTCCTTGCGCAATCACAGCCATATAAGGAGACAATGGAAAACAGAGCTTCAGAAATCTGCTCATTTCCTGGTTGACGCATCATCTTGGTTTCGCCTGTAGAATGAGTTCTGGGGCACTTACAGACAATATCTTTGCAGATTCTGAAACTTCAGAGTGTTTTCTTTCAAAAACTGTCAAGAATATGCATAGTCGAGCAAATAATGAAATAGCGCCCCTAGAGATCAAAGAGGTTAACAACACTGTCATCTCAGATTTTCAAAATATGCTTTTGAACCATAGCAAAACAAGCATTTGTATAAGAGTATTGATAGCTAGCATTCCATTTAGCCTAGCATTCAGCATGCAACATTTCAACAAAAACAAGAAAAGCATTCAAATAAAATCATTTACCTTTGAAGAACTTCTGATGTTTTCAGTTAGATAGCAAATGTTCAGTTTTTCCAAAAATATTATTTGTGTACGACAAATCGTTTCGTTTTGTTCATCACGTTTGGGTAAGAAAAAAAAAACGAAAATTAAGTCATTACAACGCAAACTTTCTTCCAAAATAACTCCATAATATCGACAGAAACATGGCAAACGTTGTTTAGAATCAATCCTCAAGGTGTTTTTCACATATCTATCAATGATAAGTCATTTGTGGCAGTTGACTTTCTCCTCTGAACCAAATGGTAAAATGCACGCACCTGGAGATTACGCAATAGTTTCAACGGAGGACACCGAGCGGACACCTGGTAAATGTAGTCTCTTATGGTCAATTTTCCAATGATATGCCTACAAATACGTCACAATGCTGCAAACACCTTGGGGAAACGACAGAAAGTGCAGGCTCATTCCTGGCGCATTCACAGCCATACAGTGCCTTGAGAAAGTATTCGGCCCCCTTGAACTTTGCGACCTTTTGCCACATTTCAGGCTTCAAACATAAAGATATAAAACTGTATTTTTTTGTGAAGAATCATCAACAAGTGGGACACAATCATGAAGTGGAATGACATTTATTGGATATTTCAAACTTTTTTAACAAATCAAAAACTGAAAAATTGGGCGTGCAAAATTATTCAGCCCCCTTAAGTTAATACTTTGTAGCGCCACCTTTTGCTGTGATTACAGCTGTAAGTCGCTTGGGGTATGTCTCTATCAGTTTTGCACATCGAGAGACTGAAATTTTTCCCCATAACGCCCTAACAAAAGAAGCTATTTGGACATGAATGGACATAGATTATGGACATTAACGAACAAAACAAACATTTATTGTGGAACTGCGATTCCTGAGAGTGCATTCTGATGAAGATCATCAAAGGTAAGTGAATATTTATAATGCTATTTATGACTAATGTTGACTGCGCAACATGGTGGATATTTATTTTGCCTGGTTTGGGCTCTGAGTGCCGTACACAGATTATGCTTTTTCCGTAAAGTTTAAAAAAAATCTGACACAGCGGTTGCATTAAGGAAAAGTGTGTCTAAAGTTTCATGCATAACACTTGAATTTTCATCAACATTTATAATGAGTATTTCTGTGAATTATTGTGGCTCTCTGCAATATCACTGCATGTTTTGGAACTACTGAACATAACACGGCAATGTAAAATACGATTTTTGGATATAAATATGAACTTTACCGAACAAAACATGCATGTATTGTGTAACATGAAGTCCTAGGAGTGTCATCTGATGAAGATCATCAAAGGTTAGTGATTAATTCTATCTCCATTTGTGCTTTTTGTGACTCCTCGCTTTGGCTGGAAAAATGGCAGGGTTTTTCTGTGAGTTGGTGGTGACCTAACATAATTGTTTGTGGAGCTTTCGCTGTAAAGCATTTTTGAAATCAGACACTGTGGCTGGATTAATTTGATTTATGAGATTTCTGTTGATTTGTATTTGGCTCCCTGCAATTGAATTGGCTGATGGCGAGGGGTTCCGCTAGGGGAACGGGGTCCCCCAGTCCTAGACAGGTTAAGGTCAGATGGCGAGCAGTTGCCATACCAGGCGGTGATGCAACAGGTCAGGATGCTCTCGATGGTGCAGTTGTATAACTTTTTAAGGATCTGGGGACACATGCCAAATCTTTTCAGTATCCTTAGGGAGAAAAGGTGTTGGTGTGCCCTCTTCATGTCCTCTTCATGTCTTGGTGTGCTACTGTACCGTGTTCTAATTCTTTAGAGTCATTTTCTGACAGACTGACTGGCCTGCCATTTAGATGAGTCTGTGATTAGGTCTTGCAATAACTGTGTGCAACTTTTAAAAGTTCATTTCAATGCCAAACATAATTTGAATTCACCCCTCCACGGCCATCGTTTGACCCCCACTGAGTCCCCAAGCGAAAATGCTATCAAGTATGCAAAATATCCAATTAAATAACAAACGAGTTGTTTTTTAATAGAAAACAAAGAGTACAAAGAAAAACATGTCGTCCCTCCTCCTGGGTCTGTGACACCTGGCCACCTGTGTGTGTCTGAAACACACTTTTTTTTTCTTCTTCTCTAATTTGGCTTCATGAGCTGCATATGTAAAAATAAAAATAAAATAAAAAGTGGCGGTAGGGTCTCTACCTTTGACACACACGCAGATGCACACCTGCACACGCATGTGTAACAGAAGTTTGAGTACCACTTCCTCCTGATTCGGTCTCACACCGAGCTCGAACACAGGATCTCTGCTTTGCTAGCACATGTGACCGCCCTCTCGAAGCACCTTGCAAGTAAAGTCACGCAAAAAGCTATTCACCGGCGCAAGTGGGGACTTCAGGCTGAGGAGTATGTTTCACTCATCTCCATGTGCTACACATGTTGATGTCAGAATCATCTCTTGCATGGTTCTCAACTCACACATTATTTCCCCTTGCTTTCAGCCGAGTTTGGTACAGCGGGGGTTAATATCAGCCTAGCATTTAGTTTGGTACAGCGAGGGTTAATATCAGCCTAGCATTTAGTTTGGTACAGCGAGGGTTAATATAAGCCCAGCATTTAGCTTGGTACAGCTGAGGTTAATATAAGCCTAGCATTTAGCTTGGTACACCGGGGGTTAATATAAGCCTAGCATTTAGTTTAGTACACCGCATACAAGTACTTGGGAGTTCAGCTAGACGGCACGCTGTCCTTATCTCAGCACAAATCAAAGCTAAAGACTTTCAGATGAACATCCTACCCATGCTAGATTACGGAGACGTAATTTTTTGATCGGCAGGTAAGGGTGCTCTCGAGTGGCTGGATGTTCTTTACCATTTACAAAATCAGATTTGCCACCGATGCTCCGTAGAGGACACATCACTGCACTCTATACTCTACTGTAAAATGGTCATCGCTGTATACCCGTCGCAAGACCCTCACTCCCCCCTATCTGAGATATCTACTGCAGCGCTCATCCTCCACATACAACACCCGTTCTGCCAGTGACATTCTGTTAAAGGTCCTCAAAGCACACACATCCTTGGGTCGCTCCACTTTTCAGTTCGCTGCAGCTAGTGACTGGAACGAGCTGCAACAAACACTCAAACTGGACAGTTTTATCTCAATCTCTTCATTCAAAGACTCAATCATGGACACTTACTGACAGTTGTGGCTGATTTGCATGATGTATTGTTGCCTCTACCTTCTTGCCCTTTGTGCTGTTGTCTGTGCTCAGCAATATCTGTACCCTGTTTTGTGCTGCTATCATGTTATGCTGCTGCCCTGTATTGTTGCTATCATGCTGTCATGTTGTGTTGCTACCATGCTGTGTTGTCATGTGTTGCTGCCATGCTATGTTGTTGTCTTAGGCCTCTCTTTATGTAGTGTTGTGTCTCTCTTGTCGCAATGTGTGTTTTGTCCTATATTTGTATTTATTTTATTTTTCCTTTTAATCCCAGCCCCTGTCCCCACAGGAGGTGTTTTGCCTTTTGGTAGGCTGTCATTGTAAATAAGAATGTGTTCTTAACTGACTTGCCTAGTTAAATAAAGGTTAAATAAAATAAATAATAAAACAGCGAATGTTAAAATAAGCCTAGCATTTCATTTGGTAAAGTGGGGGTTATATAAGCCTAGCGTTTAGTTTGGTACAGCTGGGGTTAATATAAGCCTAGCATTTCATTTGGTAAAGTGGGGGTTATATAAGCCTAGCGTTTAGTTTGGTACAGCTGGGGTTAATATAAGCCTAGCATTTCATTTGGTAAAGTGGGGGTTATATAAGCCTAGCGTTTAGTTTGGTACAGCTGGGGTTAATATAAGCCTAGCATTTCATTTGGTAAAGTGGGGGTTATATAAGCCTAGCGTTTAGTTTGGTACAGCTGGGGTTAATATAAGCCTAGCATTTCATTTGGTAAAGTGGGGGTTATATAAGCCTAGCGTTTAGTTTGGTACAGCTGGGGTTAATATAAGCCTAGCATTTCATTTGGTAAAGTGGGGGTTATATAAGCCTAGCGTTTAGTTTGGTACAGCTGGGGTTAATATAAGCCTAGCATTTCATTTGGTAAAGTGGGGGTTATATAAGCCTAGCGTTTAGTTTGGTACAGCTGGGGTTAATATAAGCCTAGCATTTAGTTTGGTACAGCTGGGGTTAATATAAGCCTAACATTTAGTTTGGTACAGCGAATGTTAAAATAAGCCTAGCATTTAGTTTGGTACAGCGAATGTTAAAATAAGCCTAGCATTTAGTTTGGTACAGCAGGGGTTAATATAAGCCTAGCATTTAGTTTGGTACAGCTGGGCTTAATATAAGCCTCGCATTTAGTTTGGTACAGTGGGGGTTCATATAAGCCTAGCATTTAGTTTGGTACAGTGGGGGTTAATATAAGCCTAGCATTTAGTTTGGTACAGTGGGAGTTAATATATGCCTAGCATTTAGTTTGGTACAGTGGGGGTTAATATAAGCCTAGCATTTAGTTTGGTACAGTGGGGGTTAATATAAGCCCAGCATTTTGTTTTGTACAGCTGGGCTTAATATAAGCCTCGCATTTAGTTTGGTACAGTGGGGGTTAATATAAGCCTCTCTGTCTGCCTGTCCTACCTTGGCAACAATGTTTCACTTTTAAATTTTGATCTCTCCCTTACACTGAGTATGCTGAAGATGGCTAGCTAGCTAGGAAGTGACAAGAACGTTGTCCAGCCTACAACTGACACAAAATGATTAAAGACTGAGTCGCGTCTGCAGCAACACGACCAAAATAACTAAACACCTGACCAGGAGGAAGAAGGAAATTGTAGGAATTGACTTACCAAAATAATGTTTTGAATGAAAATATGTAATTCATTGTTCTTTGATTACGTTGGTAATAGTTTTATAAAAGCAATAAGGCACATCGGGCAGAACAACACCATGTACCTGTGATTGCATTCATGATACAGTACTGTCTTGCGTGCCTTACTGCTTAACTGAGTAAGACATAATCTTTGTAGTGGAGAAGAACAATAATCAGAATCTACCCTAAAATGTTTTGTCTCTATGATCATGAGCTCAGATAACGTCTTCGGCAGCACAATGCATGTGTTTGCATGTGCCTATATGCGCAAGCATTTGCATACCAGAGACCAGCATGCGTGTGTGTCTGTGCAGTATTGACAGAAGCCCTTCTCCAAGCAGTGGAGATGTCAGTGCTTAAACTAATCATTTATTGTAAGCCATGTCTCAGTCTGGGGAAGTCAGTAACTCTGGCCTTACAACACTGTGTTGCTTCAGTGGTAATTAGCCGTCTGCTCGCTTCACCACCTCTCTCTTATTTAGTGAATGGAAAGGTCCTCAATGACAAATTATCCACAAACTGGCGGTCACATTTACATTTGTTTAGGTACTCCACGAAAAGAGAGAATTTGATTGAGTCCACTCTCTACAGAGCAGTAATTTTCAAAGCTACTTTACTCAAACAAGAGCAGACACTGCCATTTAATAACTTGAGTGGGTGCGCTTGAATCGAGTGTATAACTTTGAGGAAGTTTTGCCATTATTTAGCGTTTCTTTCGGTCTCCCTCCCCGCCTGCTTCATGACTGTCTGTCAGTATGGTTCCTCTACTACCATTCTAGCCACATCTGGGCCCGTCAATCCTGCTGCCATCGCTCTTTCACTTTCACTGGACCTGTTACCTCAAATGGGGCGGCAGGGTAGCCTAGTGGTTAGAGCGTTGGACTAGCAACCGGAAGGTTCAAACCACAAGTTGACCAATCTGTGGTTCTGCCTCTGAACAGGCAGTTAACCCACTGTTCCTAGGCCGTCATTGAAAATAAGAATTTGTTCTTAACTGACTTGCCTAGTTAAATAAAGGTAGAAAAAATAAAATAAAAATGGCTGTACCCACCACCACTTTGCTCTCTTCTCGTTATCCTAGCCACAGGCCCTAACAGCTAATACAGTCTGGGGTGGATGGGTTTAGACCAATGACTAGCTTTTGTTTAAGGTCACCTGATGAGCTGGATTTCAGGTAAAGTAATGTTCCAAAGTAGATTGTGTCTAGACTTTTACGAAAAGTCTGCTCTTATCAAACAGGCGTGCGTGTCCTTACCTTAAGAAAAAGCTGCCCTTTTAAAAAGCTGCCCTTTTAAACCAATAAAAACAAACCTGAACCTATTCTGCGGTTTCACCTGAGGAGAACTAACCGTCCCGATTCTGTCACTGTAAGTGACGAAGAGAAAGCGAGAGAGATAGAGAGAGAGTGGTAAAAACTCCTTCTCCAGAAGCTGATAAACTTGCTCCCTCCTCCCCCTCCATTTATCCCTTCCTTCCAACCCCACAAAAAGAAAAACATCTAAGTCCTCTCCAGAGACTTTGCTAGCGAGTGAAACCTGGAGACAGAGACTGAAGTTTGGTAGCAGTCCATTGCACCCCCAGGGCTGGGTCCTTTCTCATTTAGCCAAAACCCAGGGTGCTGCATCAACACCATGCGTTCCACTCCACTGTATTGCTGACTATGTGGATGAATGAGTCCGGTAGCTTTCAATTTATTTCCCGACTTCAAGGGCTGTGAGAGTACAGCTTCAATATTCTCTGGGTTAAAATCATTTGAAATCTCAATGATACATTATTCATATCTTTATACTGTGATTCTTCGCTGGGAGTGTCATAAAAGACAATAAAAAAGGATGTGGCCATTCCACACTCCATCGAGCAGCCCAATGAATCCGACGTCTCTTTCCACTTTCTATTTGTTTGCTCTGTTACGGATGTATCGGCCCACCTGTGGATGGGGTTTCATTTTCTATTGATGGCATCTGACAATAGTTGATTCCCTATTTGATTCACTATTTGCGGTAAAATGCCAGAGACTTATTAACCTCGACACCAGAGGCTTACTGATACAGATATGCCAGAGCCTTGGGAAACAACTGTTTTGTCATTTCAAACATGCTCGATATTGCCCTTTGATTGGGACTGAAATGAGCTAAATAAACAGAAGGCAAACACACTATTCATAATTGTTTATTGAGAGGCGAGTGAGATCATGTCTATTACCGCTAGCTCCCAATGTGTTTGATTAAATTTGTTAAAGCATGACGATACAGTTTGGAGGGAAAGTTAAACTGTGATTACCTTGGGTCTGCGTGACTGGTTCTGAAATGAACATGGCCCGATCCCATTGGCTCTTATTTACCTCCAATAATGACATGCTTAAATACGCTTTAAACAGAAAATTTGATGTCTCAGTAGCATTGCTACATTAGATACGAGACGGCCTTCTCTGTGCCCCTAAGAGGGGGTATTGTACAGGATAAACGGGATAAATAGATGGTGACCCCTCTTTAAGGTCAGAGAGTCTTTCACTCGTGGTTCTATTCAAATACGCATTGTGGAAGTTCAGCTTTGCAGAGTGATTGGAATGTGAAGGCAACGCTACCCATGTTACCCATGTTAGCTTAGACCGCATTCACGGTAAACGCTGCTGCTCAATCGGAAATCACCTTCACATTTATATCACGCATTCTGTAACGCTTCAGTGATAAAGACGAAATAGGGCCCTAGCTCTTGTCCCTTAATGTGACAGTCATAACCTCAAGCACACAACAAGTTCCCAAGGACATCAAAACAACGGCTTTCATTCCCCCGTTGCTAATAGTTTATATTCCTTCCTTTAACACGTGTTTGGTGTTTTCACCCTCCCAGCGTTAGTGCCCTTAGTTGGTTTAGTAATCACTTACACACAGTTTACAGGAGGATGACTACGGTGTGTCCGGTTGAATGATAAATAGTCCCAAACATCTTTGTCATGCGTTCCAATGACCAGTTAACGTCATTAGTGCTCAGGGGCCTGATTTGTTTTCTATCACAGATCCACAAAGTAATCATATGTACTGTACAAATGAATCTTCTGTATAAGAACCTTCATGTAGGTGCACAGTCATATTCAATGAATGTGAGGACCTGCTGGCATATGTACACACATGTTACATTCATTTCACATGTGTTCATCGCCACTGTTTTACCCATAACTAGATATATTATTATTAGTAGATATATTTTTTTATAATTCGACATATGCACTCAAAAAAAGACATATTATGACCTTCAATGCAGAGTATAATGTAGGATAATTTATTTGCAAATTAAACTATACATAAAGATTTTAATATATCACAGTTATTTTGTCTCAAAGGCAATACCTCATGTCTACCTCACACTATAGAAATACAGGTAACACTTTCTTTGTATAGTCCATCTTACCCTAACCCTTCTTCTAACCCTAACCTTAACACTTCTTCTAACCCTAACCTTAACCCTTCTTCTAACCCTAACCCTTCTTCCAACCCTAACCCTTCTTCTAACCCTAACCCTTCTTCTAACCCTAACTCTAACCCTTATTCTAACCCTAACCTTAACCCTTCTTCTAACCCTAACCCTTCTTCTAACCCTAACCTTAACCCTTCTTCTAACCCTAACCCTTCTTCTAACCCTAACCTTAACCCTTAAGCTAAACCTAACCTTTACCCTCACCCTAACCCTTATTCTAACCCTAACCCTAAACTCTTCTTCCAACCCTAACCTTTACCCTTACCCTAACTCTTCTTCTAACCCTAACCTTAACCCTTCTTGTAACCCTAACCTTAACCCTTCTTCTAACCCTAACCTTAACACTTATTATAACCCTAACCTTTACCCTTACCCTAACCCTTCTTCTAACCCTAACCTTAACCCTTAATTAAGCTAAACCTAACCTTTACCCTTACCCTAACCCTTATTCTAACCCTAACCCTAACTCTTCTTCCAACCCTAACCTTTACCCTTACCCTAACTCTTCTTCTAACGCTAACCTTAACCCTTCTCCTAACCCTAACCTTAACCCTTACCCTTAGCCTAAACCTAACATTAACCCTAACCCTAACCTTAACCCTTAACCTAACCCTAACCCTTAACCTAACCCTAACCCTAACCCTAACCTTAACCTTAACCCCTACCCTAACCCTAACCTTAACCATAACCCTTATTCTAACCCTAACCCTAACCTTTACCCTCACCCTAACCCTTCTTCTAACCCTAACCTTAACCATTAACCGTTAAGCTAACCTTAACCTTTACCCTTACCCTATCTCCTCTTCTAACCCTAACCTTAACCCTTCTTCTAACCCTAACCTTAACCCTTACGCTTAAGCCTAAACCTAACATTAACCCTAACCCTAACCTTAACTCTTAACCCTTAACCCTTAACCTAACCCTAACCCTAACCCTTAACCTAACCTTAACCTTAACCCCTACCCTACCCGATCCCTAACTTTAACCCTAACCCTTATTCTAACCCTAACCCTAATCCTAACCTTATCCAGCAGTTGCTTATCAACAGATAGTTTGTTGTTAGTATGATAACCTGTAGAGAATCTATAGATGGACTATACAGACTCTCCAAATAAAGTGTGAAGTAAATACATAATTGTGTGCACCAGAACATGAGATTACACTAGATGGATTTGATTCCTTTCTTTGCTCAAGATGACACTCACATACAGTCCTGTATATTTGCATTCTATAAATGTCCCTCTGTTGTCTGTACAAAGCAATAAGATTAGTTTTCTGTCCCTCTTCTTTCACTTGTACAGTGCACAGATTAAAGCATATAACTTTTCATCCATACCTGTGTCAGTTTCAGGGTTAATACACTTACTCGACTTGATAAATTCAATAATAAAGAAGGAGGTGAAAATTACTGTGGAAAAAATACATTCTTAGCTCTCAGTGCCAATAATATATGCTACATGCCAGGTGAGTGAGGCTGAGTTGTAAATCAGAATAATAATCATCTTGTATTTATATGATGGAGACAGATACAATTAAAGACGCACTATGCAGAAATCGCTCCGCCATTTCCTGGTTGCTAAAATTCTAATAGTTCACCTAATTTCAGTTTGTGACCAAACGTCTGGGGTCATACATAGGGCTCCTAAGTGGCACAGCGGTCTAAGACACTGCATCTCAGCGCTAGAGGTGTAACTACAGACACCCTGGTTCAAATCCAGGCTGTATCGCAACTGGCTGTGATTGGGAATCCTATAGGATGGGGCACAATTGGCCCGGTTTTGGCCTGTGTAGGCCGTCATTGTATATACTGATTTGCTTAATAAGATAATTATTGTACCATCTAAACCACTTTGAAATATATTTTACATAAACCAAAAAATTGTATTTTCAGCTGTTTGAAGCTGGTGTACAAAACCGGAAGATCAAGACACAAAAACTACACTTGAACGGAAACATAGAAATAATGCACAAAGAACATATCTACCGCTTCTTAGACTTGTTTTCAATGAGAATGACATATATAGAACTCACATTTCTATGTGAATTTGGTTGGGTTGCCCAAAAAAGTTACATATTGTAGCTTTGAACATTAACAGATTAAATTACCAACAATTATAAATATATAGTACCATCATGCTTATTCCCAGCATCTGTCCCCGGATGGACTAAATAAAGGTTAAATCAAATAAATCAAATAAAATGGACTGAGGGAGTAGTCAGGTCCAATAGGGATTGATTTGATTAGGGATTCCATTAGATGGCAGTGTGGCTTTGCTCTTCTACCTGAACAGGTGGAGCCACACAGGAACTCCACTTCCACCAGACCAAAACATCCCATAATACTGTTGAATGTCCACGGCATGGCAACACGCACTGTGGCCCTAAGCTACCATGGCATCCCTGTCCGGGGAGGAGAGGGGGGTGTCATTCTTCAGCGACTGGGGAATCTTGACCTCTAGCTTCAAAGGCGAAGAGGAAGAGCAGCAGGAGGAGGAGGAGGTCGTAAACATCGGAGGCATGCTAAACTGAGCTAGGTAATCTGTTCTCGTGCCGGTTTCTGTGGAGAAAAAGAAACAACAACTGCTGTTTTTGCTGCCTTTTCCACCCTGAATAACCTACCATATTTGGCTCATGATCAATGAGTTTTAGCCAATGCTTGACTGGAGAGTCAACTCACCAGTTTTTTTTTATTTATTTTTATAACTTTTTTTATTCCAAGGAATGAATCAGTTTCTTGGTATTGTCAAGAATGAGTACCACTGAAGCCCACGGGACTTAGAGTTGTGTACCGCTACCTCTGTTTACAGACCCTCAGAAATGCAATACAATGTCCAGCATCAGATTTGAGACCAAAGCTTGCTACTACTGTGGACCTCTCTGGGCACTATCAGACAGTATGAGTGGTGTGCCCTTTCTCCCTCTCCTCTCCTCTGCTCCCCTCTGGCCTGGAAGTCAGTTACAGTGTGACAGGTACACCTCTCCCAGGATATAGACTGCTTGGCATCTGCTTAGTGAAGACTCACACACCCCAAAGGGAGCTGCAATGACAGAGCCAAAGAGCAAATGATGACACTAAGGTATAATAAGCATTGGAGGAATAGGGGAAGAAGGATAGAAAAAGAGGAGAGAGATGGAGAGGTGGGGTGTGAAATAGAGATGAGGAGAGAGGGTGAGAGGGTGAGAGAGAAAGGGAGAGAGAGAGAGAGAGAGAGAGTGAGAGAGAGAGAGAGAGAGAGAGAGAGAGAGCGAGAGAGAGAGAGAGAGAGAGAGAAATGACAACACATCAGAAAGGAGAGAAGTGGATTCCTAGAAAAGAGGATAAAAAGATGAAGCTGTTTTGTGGGATGGCAAGTCAGCATTAAGGAACAATCCACAGACATGACCATGTTTCGCTGCCGACTCCAGCTCTCTTCAGCTTACACAAGCACTATTAGGCCTATTTGTAATGTTTGTACCCTTCTCTGGGGCTTTGCTAGTGAGGGCAGGGGTGAGAAGAGTATGGTTTTAATGGTTTATTGTTGGGACTCAGGACCTGTGTGTGTGAGTGTGTGTTTGTGTGTGCGTGTGCGTGTGTGTGTGTGTATGTGTGTGTGAGTAAAACATGTGTGAGTGGGAATTACCATGAGTGACAGTGTTCCCACACACTCCAGCTGCATTAGTAGTATTCTACTGAGTGTGGGACGTCTGACTGGTTTGTACTTAGCCTTCTATGACCTAAGTGTCATGACAACCAGAACGAGCCACCTTGGTCAGACTCATTCACAACCAACGCCTTCCATCTGCCAACCCACAGAATCAGGAACAAACACAGAGCGTTGACAGTAGATGGTAAATATACAAGTTGGTCAGACACCAAAAACAACCGATCAAAGGAATCTCCATGGCTGTTTCCATCTGGGGTCATACATCTTTGAAGATTTCATGTCATTTTGCACTTTTAAACCTGGCTGTTTAGCCTGTAAGACAGGGCTGATTGATGTTTGCATGCACCTTGTGAAAAATTACAACTTTGTCAGAACACACACACACACACACACACACACACACACACACACACACACACACACTATAAGGCCTAGATTCAACAACCAGGTCACCTGTGATGCAAGTCGGTATTCGACGTCCAACCATGTCTGGTGATGTCTGCAGATGACCTGGAAACCAGCCACTAGGGGCAACAGTGAGCACTGGTACCTTCAAGCAGTAGCATATGCCTCTGATTGCAAAAGTTTTAAGTTTGAATCCAGCGATAGAAAGTTGTTTTTAAGATTTTTTGCTTTAAGCCTATCCCAAACCTTAACCCATACCATAACTATTCAGAGTTCATGCCTAAACTTAACCATAAAGACCTTCGAAATTGGATGTTTGCAACAACTTTGAAATTTGAGAAACATGGATGAATGTTTAATTCTGACATGAGACTGTTAGATCTAGTTGAGAGTCAATCAGATCAAGCATATAGCTGATGTGTTGGCGTGTCTGAGGTGTGACTGCATTGGAGTTGTGCAGCTGCTCTTTGGATCATTGTCACAAAGCCACACCCATCACACTCGCGTTAGAGGTTCAGAACGAGTAAGTGTAGGCTATATAGAAATAATGACGCCTAAATTGAAAAATCATTCAACAAAATAATGAGGATTTCGAGGTGTAGATTACATCACACATTCCAGTTTTTGAAGCTCTATCGCAGTTTTAAAACAATCGCTATGCAGATTTCGGCTGAAGCAGCTCTGTTTGAATTGAGCCCTAAGTCAATCTGTGCTATTTACCACATGCATTAGTCCTATTTAGCAGCAGTGTGTTCTTCTTCACAGAGTAAATGCTTCCCGTCTATGTGGCAGCTGCTTGTTCCCCTGCAGGGAAGAGAGAAGAGAGATGGCGCCGTGGCTGATATCTGCAGATGAAAGAGGGGACAGAGACAAAATGGCAGCTTCCTTAGCCCCACAGCTCCTCTCGCTACAGCTCCATCCCTTTCCCTCTGTCATCCTGTCACGTCCTTCCTCTCTCCCTCTCTCTACTCCCTCATTCCCTCTCTGTCTTCCTCTCTCTCTGCCCCCCACCTCTCCCTCTCCCTCTCTCTCTCTCTCTCTCTCTCTTTCTCTCTCTCTCTCTCTCTCTCTCTCTCTCTCTCTCTCTCTCTCTCTCTCTCTCTCTCTCTCCCTCTGTCCTACCACTCTTATCAATCAGGAACTCTGAAAACCAGCCAGATGCTCCTGATCCATTATTCAGAGAGATGGGGAATTTCTGCTCCATCGGAAATGATGCACACACACACACACACACACACACACACACACACACACACACACACACACACACACACACACACACACACTGTGTCTGATTGTGTTTCTACCGATTCCAGACTAACTACTGTATGTGTACACACTGTAAAATTACATCCAGGTATATTATTTCCAACATTACAATGCTTTTCTCCTTTTGATTTCACTCTCCACAGTAGTGATTGCACATTCAGTGCTGCGAAAAAATATTTTCCCCGTTTATTTTTGATTTTCTCTATTTTTGATCTTGAACCAAAACCTAATATTAGATTAAGGGAACCTGAGTGACCGACAAAACAAAAATGGAGGAGATGTGTCCCGTTATGTCTGGCGAAAACCAAACACTGCATTCCACAGTAGGAATCTTATGCCAGTGGTCAAGCATGGTGGTGGTAGTATGATGGTTTGGGGATACTTTGCTACCTCAGGACCGAGACAACTGGCCCTAATAGAAGGAAACATGAATTCTGCTCTGTATCAGATAATTCTACAGGAGAATGCCAGGCTGTCCATCTGTGAGCTGAAGCTGAAGTACAGCTGGGTCATGCAGCAAGACAATGATCCCAAACACACAATCAAGTCTACTTGAAAATGGTTAAAAAGCGACAAAAAAAAAGCAACAAGTCCAGACCTAATCCCAATTGAGATGTTGTGGCAGGACTTGAAACGAGCAGTTCATGCTTGAAAACCCACAAGTGTTGCTGAGTTAAAGTAGTTCTGCATGGAAGAGTGGGCCAGACTTCATCCACAACAACTACAGGAAGCGTTTGGTTGGAGTTGGCATAACCAGTTGTTGAGCGTATGGGGGCAATTACTTTCTTGGGTGTTGTGTAACTTTGTTTAGGAAATAAATAGTGTCGTTATTTGTTCACTCAGGTTTGGTTGATCTAATATTAGTTTTTTTGTCGATGATTTGATAACATTCAGTATCAAACATATGCAAAAGAAGAGAAAATTAGAAAGGGGGCAAATACTGTTTCACAGCACTGTACATGGGCAATTGCATTTTAATCTGAGCTGAAATCAACCATTGGGAGCACCTCCAAGCATACATCTTCTCTCTCAGCCCACTGTATGACCACATAAAGGTTTGGTCATTCTGCATAAACTCTGAACAATACACGCTGAACAATCGACAACCATTTCTTGGCTCTGTGCATTGGCATCATCTGCGGCTATTCCATGATTTGAGAGAGGAATGGTATTGTTATTTTGCATTGCATTGATCACAATAGGGTATCAGTGCCAGCAGGACATTAACTTGATTTTAAGCAGGATCCATTCCAGGTGAAATAGACAAACAGAATTGGTAATAGAGACATTTGTATGCTACCTCTCTCCTCCTTTCCATCAAAGGCAAACAAAGCAATTATGTCTATTTGATGGGCTTTATCTTTATGTAGATGCTTATTTTCTGCTGTTCGTAAAACCCTGCACCCCGAGTAATAACCATAGAGAACCATCGTTTTAGTGAATGAGCGTCGTTGTAGAATCATCAAGCACGGCATGGCACTAGGCTACTGTAGCTCAATGAAAGACAGATATGTAAATTAGCTTTTTAGCCATGCTACCAAACCGGGTAAGTCATCAAGACATCGTATCAGCTGTGAATTAGGAAACAAAGTGAGAATTTGATTGTTCCGGGCGTATTTTCATTAGATTACCTCCATTGACAATATATATCCATTGACAGTATTTAAATGCTTTGATGGGCAGGTGTCATCTTCATAACTATCAGTGATCATGTTTGCTTATGATAAAATAAATAGTCTATAGCAGAGGTCTCCAAGAGGTAGAGCACAAGCTCCCAGTAACTCAATTCTGATTCCATTGCAAAATTTCCTGAACATATAACATTATCTCTCCCCTGGTTAGCCACTGTTGGCTTAAAAAGCCAAACACAGCACCATATCTGGCAATTAAATTCCAGCAATATTGCCCCTGTGTTTGGTGCGTACGCTTGTCTATCCCTTCGCATGTAGCTAGTTAGCGATGCTATTGATAACTATCTTGTAGGTACACAGAAATACTTTACCAATGGAATGTTAAATGCAAAGAAGGCATACCTGACAGAACTGTAAATCGTGATTATTAACAGCAGAAACATCCCTAGACTTAAACATTCCTCTCTTGCTAGTGCACAATTAAAGGGGAACTGCACAAAAATAAAATACATTGACATGGACTCAGAACATGTATTTTCGTTGTTTCTCTATGAATAATGGTAATACTGAGTCGAAAACAGAGAAAATACATTTGGGGAAAATATGAAATATAATTTTATGGAGCCTGTCATGCCAAAAACTGTTTATCAACCATTATTTTACCAGGTACATTGACACAGGTATATTGACAAACACATATCTTTCATGCCAAAGACCCGGGGACGAGTTGCAGGGTGGAGGAGAAGAGAGAAATGTACCTATTTGAAAGCCATATAAAAGGTGTAGCTTGCGACATGTGTCATTTATTTAAAGACGCTCTCATGATAGAAAAGGTTGGGGACCCTGGTTTATAGGAGCACACCTGGTAGAATAGTTCACCTCATTGAAACACAAACCTAGAAAAGCATGTGTCCTTCTGTTATTTTACGAGCTGTTATTCAGATACATTTGTCGGGTGAATGTTACAAGTGTTTCAAACACTAGTGTAGCCTCAAGTCAATGGAACTTTTTGTTTTCTTTTATGTGGACGTTTTGTTTGTTTTCCCGGCTACATGTTGTGTGCAGCTTATCAAAGAATGTTGCATGAAACCCAATCCCTTTTCTAAAGCTACTTAGGGAACCCCCCCCCCCCCCCTCCCCCCTCTGCCCTTTGTAAAACAGGACTCAGGCTAAATGCGCTGCACTTGAGCTGCTATCCACTTAACTCCAGCCAAACAAGCCCCAGGAACTGACAACAGCCAAGAGATTAGACTGCACCCTGGCTTACACTGAGCATTTCACGGAGAGATCTTATTCAAAAACACACGTATGGATTTGTTTATAAACAAAACGGGGGTTATTAAAAATGGATCAGTTTAAATCGGATCTCTTTTGTTGTGGTCATTTCCTACTCTTTTTTTTTTCATCACTCACCACTGGGCTCGTTAGTTAATGCAGTTCATCCATCGACCTTCTTGTCCATCTATTATCTAAAGCGACGGTTTCTAAATCCTCACGTGGTGAATAAATTACAGTTTGAAAACATAAACACTGAAATTAAATAATGTATCCTCGCATATTTAACATGAAATATTTTCCCTATTTGTCCCTGAGGAACGTTACAGTAGCCTCATCCTCCGTGTCCACTGACTATCTTTCACCATGGAAGACCTCCTGTAGCTACAATGCCATGCAGTCCGTCCTTGGACCCCGAGGAGGCTGGTGAGAAGAGCTATAGGAGGACGGGCTCAAGGCAATGGCTGGAATGGAATGAATGGAATGGTATCGAACACATCAAACATATGGAAACCACATTTGACTCCGTTCCATTCATTCCATTCCAGCCGTTACAATGATCCCATCCTCCTATAGCTCCTGCCTCCAGCCTCCTCTGCTTTGACCTCTTCTGAAGGTTGTGCACGGCGGCTGTGTTCATCCATTCTCAGCCCAGTTGACTGATTATTAATCAGTCTAATTATCCACATTTACACCACCTCCAAACACAGTGTAGGCCCCAGAACAAAGTAAAAAAAAATATCCCTGTTTGTCTTTCCTACATATGGACTCATTAACAGGCTTTGTGGTGGGATGAAACTGTTACAGCACGTTGTGTCTGTTTGTGTGCTGACAAACCCATGATGAACGCCTTGTTAAGGGGATTAGGACGGGGACACAGGCGCCTCCTCACCAGCCCAGGCGTGCCCATATAGTCATCTACAGTCTTGACTTGAGGTATTACACTTTGGTTCAGTGGCAGAACTTGCATAACTGAATTATCAACGTCCTACCTTGAGGGGTGTGTTTGTCTGGATAGAAGGATTGGCTGGCCATTAGGTGCAATATGCAAAGAGGGATGTACTTTGGTGTGCGTTGTGGTATTGTAAGATGGAATGGGAGATGGAGATGGCTGTTTGGCAGCATGAATGAATTGTAAACATTTTTTGTGCCAAGATACAATTCACAGTCAGGGATTTGTTAGTAACATAGTTAATTGATTGAAAACAAATTGCAGTGTCTGTATGCAATGCTTACAACACATCATGAGTTCAGTGTTCTCTTGCTTGCATGAGATAAAACCACACTAGGCAACAATTATTCCCCCAGTAAAAAGATAAACACACTGATGTGATTCTGTGAATGTGAGTGAGCTCTCGGTCTCTCTAAACATCCTTTGGTTGCTAAGAGGGAAAATGTCACGTCCACTCTTATAGATAAAATATCAAAATCTGTTGCGGTATTTGCAGAATGCCAACCCAACCGCTAACCTAGCCAGCACCATGTCTCCCCTGCAAACAACAGCACTAATGCCTAGCAATGCATTGTGTTCAGGCATCCATCTTGAGGTGTGAAATATAAGAATGTATCAACCTTTATAGAAATAGAATAAGAGCTGCTGGGGAACAAGACAGACTAATTTGTTTAGAAAAATCTGTGAAGTGGCAGTCAAATGGAATCCCAGTGGCCATTAGATCCAGTCAGACAAGGCCTTACATCTACCCTCCTCGCCACTTTTTAGGAAGCTTCTTCTATTGAGTGGAAAACATGGAGCGGTACATGCATGTGGATACTGGCTCCTAGGTGGGTAAGTGGGTGGGTGTCTAAAACACCCAACAGTCAGTTCTCTTCCTACGCCTTTATTCTATACAGTCTTCGGAAAGTATTCCGACCCCTTGACTTGTTCCACATTTTGCTAGGTTACATCCTTATTCTAAAGTGTATGAAATTGTTTTACTTCCATCGTCAATCTACACACAATACGCCATAATGACAAAGCAAAAACAGTTTATTTTTATATTGGCAAGTGTAAAAAAACAAAACAATGAAATACCACATTCATATAAATATTCAGACCCTTTACTCTGGACTTCGTTGAAGCCACTTTGTCAGCGATTACAGCCTCGAGTCCTCTTGGGTATGACGCTGCAAGCCTGGCACACCTTTATTTGGGGAGTTTCTCAACCTCTCAAGCTCTGTCATGTTGGATGCGGAGCGTTGTTGCACAGCTATTTTCAGTTCTCTCCAGAGATGTTCGATCGAGCTGGGCCACTCAAGGACATTTAGAGATTTTTCCCGAAGCCATCCCTGCGTTGTCTTGGCTGTGTGCTTAGGGTCGTTGTCCTGTTGGAAGGGGAACCTTCATCCCAGTCTGAGGGCCTGAGTGCTCTGAATCAGGTTTTCATTAAGGACCTACTTTGCTCCGTTCATCTTTCCCTCGATCCTGACCAGTCTTCCAGTCCCTGCTGCTGAAAAACATCCCTACCGCATGATGCTGCCACCACCATGCTTCACCGTAGGGATGGTGCCAGGTTTCCTACAGATGTGACGCTTGGCATTCAGGAAATAGAGTTCAATCTTGGTTTCATCAGACCAGATAATCTTGTTTCTCAAGGTATAAGAGTATTTAGGTGCCTTTTTGACAAACACCAAGTGGGCTTTCATGTGTGTTTTACTGAGGAGTGGCTTTCGTTCTGCCACTCTACCATGATTGCCTGATTGGCGGAGTTCTGCAGAGATGGTTGTCCTTCTGGAAGGTTCTCCATTCTCCACAGAGGAACTCTAGAGCTCTGTCAGAGTGACCATCGGGTTCTTGGTCACCTCCCTGACCAAGGCCTTTCTCCCTCGATTTCTCAGTTTGGCTGGGTCCCAGATTTAGGATTTTGATGGATCCTAACTTCTTCCATTTAAGAATGATGGAGGCCACTGTGTTCTTGGGGACCTTCGATGCTGCAGGTACCCTTCCCCACATCTGTGCCTTGACATCATCCAGTCTCGGAGCTCTACGGACAATTCCTTCGACCTCATGTCTTGGTTTTTGTTCTGTCATGCCCTGTCAGCTGTGGGACCTTATATAGACAGGTGTGTGCCGTTGTTGTAGAAACATCTCAAGTATGATCAATGGAAACAGGATGCACCTGAGCAAAATGTTGAGTCTCATAGCAAAGGGTTTGAATTCTTCCATCTGCCCTGAATTCAAAATTGATTCAATTATTTTTTTTTCTGGCCCATCTACGCACAATACCCCATAATGACAAAGTGAAAACATGTTTTTATCAATTTTAACAAATATCTTGAAAATAAAGTCCAGAAATATTCAGTGTACATAAGTATTTACACCCTTGTGTCAATACATGTTAGAATCAGCTTTGGCATCGATTACAGCTGTGAGTCTTTTTTGGGTAAGTCTCTAAGAGCTTTTCACACCTGGATTGTACAATATTTGCTTTTTTTTAAATGCTTCAAGCTCTGGCAAGTTGGTTGCTTGATCAGTGCTAGACAGCGATTTTCAAGTCTTGTCAGAGATTTTCAAGCTGATTTAAGACAAAACTGTAACTAGGCCACTCAGGAACATTTAATGCCGTCTTGGTAAGCAACTCCAGTGTAAATTTGGCCTTTTGTTTTAGGCTGTTGTCCTGCTGAAAGGTAAAATTGTCTCCCAGTGTCTGTTGGAAAGCAGACTGAACCACATTTCTGGGGGGGATTTTGCCTGTGCTTAGCTCCAATCCTTTTCTTTTTATCCTAAAATTTCACCTAGTCCCTGCCAATGACAAGCATACCCAGAACATGATGCAGCCACCACCATGCTTAAAAATATGAAGAGTGGTACTCAGTGACGTGAGTGGTACTCAGTGATATCTTGTGTTGGATTTGCCCCAAACATAATGCTTTGTATCCAGACATGAAGTGAATTTCTTTTTGCAGTTTTACTTCAATGCCTTATTGCAAACAGGATGCATGTTTTGGAATATTTGTATTCTCAGTTCCTCAGTTTGTATCCTCAGTTTTACCTACCACAGCCATTAAACTCTGTAAATGTTTTAAAGTCACCATTGTCCTCATGGTGAAATCCCTGAGCGGTTTCCTTCTTCTCCAGCAACCGACTTAGGAAGAACGCCTGTATCTTTGTAGTGATTACCCCATAACATTCCACAAACATGTTAAACACCATTATTGCACACAGTGAGTCCATGCAACTTATTATGTGACTTGTTAAGCACATTGTTACTCCTGAACTTATTATGACTTTCCATAACAAAGGGGTTGAAAACCTATTGACTGAAGACATTTCAGCTTTTAATTTGTATTGATTTTGTAAAACAAAATCCACTTTGACTTTATGGGGTATTGTATGTAGGCCCATAACACAAAATCTAAATTTAATAGATGTTTTATTCAGGCTGTAGCGCAACAAAATGTGGAAAAAGTCAAAGGCATGAACACTTTCTGAATTACTGATCAACAACTCCAAGAAGCGTTTGGTTGAAGTCATTGCAGCTAAAGTTGGCACAACCAGTTATTGAGGGTAGGGGGGCATTGGGTGTTGATTAACTTTATTCATGAAATAAATTAAATAAATATGTAATTGTTGTGTTATTTGTTCACTCAGGTTTCGTTTATCTAATATTAGGTTTTTGTTGAAGATCTGATAACATTCAGTATCAAAAGTATGCAAATGTAGAGAAAATTAGAAAGAGGCAATACTTTTTCACAGCACTGTATATTAGTGAGAAAAACATACAAGGTGTTAAAGCTAGCTAGCATTCTGCCATTATTCACTAAGGAGGGCGTTTCCGACCGGAGTTAAGCATTCGTAAATGGAACATAATTAATTTTTTAAGCACCTTTCTCTCTATGTGTATTTTGACTTTGAACTTAAGCATGAGAATAGCATGCTATTCACCCGCTGTTCTTTTGGGGTGGAGACCAGAAAAAATTGAGGTGTGTCGGAGGCATGTCTACAGATACTCGATATTCTGACCTTGACTTAATTCCCTCATAATTCCACCATCTTTACGCATGATGAAACGATGAAATAATGAATAGGTTCAAGCAACCTGTCGGTTCCAAGTGGAAAAACATCTTCATTTTTTGGGGATAGAAATAGCACCACTCTCCGTGCTATTTCACTTACATAAGCGCTATTGATAAGAGCTAGGTAAATGAGTAGGCTGTTTGGATAAGGGAATTGTAAGCACAAATGACAATTGTTTCATAATCTATTTTTCTTCATGATCGCTGGAGACAAATGTGAAACCAGTCACATGGCAGGGAACTGAAGCATATCAACATATCACCTTTTCCACAGTGAAGTTAATGAAATGCTTGCAGATTTGAAATGTGGAAACCCAAGCTATAGGCTTCTGTAGCTATGCGCAAATGACAGCACAGCGTCAAAGCTACTGAGTTGATTTATGATTTCTAGAAATGTTGAACTAAATGCCCAGACCTTTCACTTGACTTTTTCCAATTTGTATCGTGTAAAAAATTCGCCACTATTGGTAGCCGCCGTCAGTTATACCAACATACATTTAGAACTGTCACTTTAGCGTTAGTTTCCTTACATGTTGCATCATTCCATTACACTGTTAGTTTAACTTCCTTACCACAGTCACGTTAGTGTGGTTGTTCTGGAGGATCGCCAGCAATAGTGGATCATATTAGGCTAACGTAATACAAGTTGTGCAATAATTATTTGAATCATCATGGAATGCAAATCGTACATAGACGTTTAAACCTGGCGCACGGTTCACCACGACCGGACAGCTATCATCACAGTTCACAGTTCCATGATTGATGAGGATTATTAGGCTAGATTTAAAGCACCACTGGTCAACCCCTATTGTACACTTTTCTCACTTTCCAATATTTAATGGATTGAACAATTGAATAAGGCAACTCTTCACTGAATTTTTTTGATTCACCAATATATGTTGTGCGTAAAGGCTCTCTAAAATGCAGAGTACTTTAAAATCTACAAATACTTGATTTATTTTTTATTTAATTTCACCTACATTTAACCAGGTAGGACAGTTGAGAACAAGTTCTCATTTACAACTGCGACCTGGCCAAAATAAAGCATAGCAGTGCGACAAAAACAACAACACAATGTTAGACATAAACAAAAGTACAGTCAATAACACAAAAGAAAAGAAAAATAGAAAGAGTCTATGTACAGTTTGTGCAAATGTAGAAGAGTAGGTAGGTAAAGGCAATAAATAGGCCAAAGAGGCTAAAATAATTACAACTTAGCATTAATACTGGAGTGATATATGTGCAGATGATGATGTGCAAATAGAGATACTGGGGTGTAAAAGAGCAAGAGGGTAAGTAATAATATGGGGATGAGGTAGTTGGGTGGGCTATTTACAGATTGGCTGTGTACAGGTACAGCGATCGGTAAGCTGCTCTGACAGCTTATGCTTAAAGTTAGAGCGGGAGCTTCAGAGATTTTTGCAATTTGTTCCAGTCATTGGCAGCAGAGAACTGGAAGGAAAGGCGGCCAAGGGAAGTGTTGGTTTCGGGAATGACCAGTGCAACATACCTGCTGGAGCGCGTGCTACGGGTGGGTGTTGCTATGGTGACCAGTGAGCTGAGATAAGGCGGGGCTTTACCTAGCAAAGACTTATAGATGACCTGGAGCCAGTGGGTTTGGCGACGGATATGTAGTGAGGGCCAAACAACGAGAGCATACAGGTCGCAGTGGTGGGTAGTGTATGGGGCTTTGGTGATAAAACGAATGGCACTGTGATAGACTACATCCAGTTTGCTGAGTAAAATGTTGGGGGCTATTTTGTAAATTACATCACCGAAGTCAAGGATTGGTAGGATGGTCAGTTTTGCAAGGTTATGTTTGGCAGCATGAGTGAAGGAGGCTTGTTGCGAAATAGGAAGCCGATTCTAGATTTAATTTTGGATTGCAGGTGCTTAATGTGAGTCTGGAAGGAGAGTTTACAGTCTAAACAGACACCTAGGTATTTGTAGATGTCCACATATTCTTGGTCAGAACCGTCGAGAGTAGTGATGCTAGTCGGGCGGGAGGGTGCGGGCAGAAATCGGTTGAAAAAGCATGCACTTAGTTTCACTTGCATTTAAAAGCAGTTGGAGGCCACGGAAGGAGAGTTGTATGGCATTGAAGCTCGTTTGGAGGTTTGATAGCACAGTGTCCAAAGAAGGGCCAGATGCATACAGAATGGTGTCATCTCCGTAGATGTGGATCAGAGAATCACCAGCAGCAAGAGCATCATCATTGATATATACAGAGAAAAGAGTCGGCCCGAGAAGTGAGCCTTGTGGCACCCTCACAGAGACTGCCAGAGGTCCGGACAACAGGCCCTCCGATTTGACACACTGAACTCTATCTGAGAAGTAGTTGGTGAACCAGGCGAGGCAGTCATTTGAGAAAAGGAGACAAATATGAGAATCGCACTTGTAACATGTTTGGCTCTATGACGCTCCACATGCTACACCAGAGTCGTTAGAAGGTAAGAGCTTCTTCTACATAGAAGGTAATAGAAAATACCATGACATAGTGTCTATAATTCTGTAATGAAATCACATGGTTGCTGTCAAAAACTCCATACTCCACACAGTTGTCACTGATTAGTTGCATATTCATTTCCCAGTGAGCAAACCTAAATTAGTTTTTATCAGGTTTTTGTCAATGAAACTCATGAATGTAACTGTTTATGTCAAATTGAGTTTGTGCATAGCATGTCATGAATGCGCTATAGATAAGCTATGGATAGATTTGATTAACCTTTAAAAATTGTGGTTCAACCTGTTAGAACACGTCCATGAAACAAGTATAGATGTGTCATGAATCTGTTATGGAGATGAGGTCAAAGTAGATTATTACCCATTTTCATTTATTCATTCTAAAATTGGATTATTCAAGCACGGTTTAGACATTACAGGAAGCCTTCTTTTAAGTTGTTTTAATGTGGTTTGGATTGAATACTTCCAAACAGTCCGAAAGACCACTGGTTTTGAATTGGGTTTTTGGTTTAATGCTGTCTATGAAGATACAAAGCTCACCTCAAAGGTCTGACACAACACAAAGCTCTGTTCTGTTGGGCCGCATTATTGTTGTCGGGCCTCAGGGCACAGATATTCAGTGAAAACTTCACAGAGGAGAAAAGAAGGTCGGTGCTGGTTTTTTTCCTAGTGCGTGTGTGTGAGTTTTTGTGTGTGTGGGTGGGTGGAGAGGGGGGGGGGGGGGGGGGGGGGGGGGGGGGGGGGGGGGGGGGGGGGGGTGAGTAAGTGAGTGAGTGAGAAAGAGAGAGGGAGAGCAAGAGCAAGAGAGAAAGCATGTTTGTCATCAATACCACACAAACAAGGAGAAGCGCTGTGAATGCCAACACTTGAGTGATATGAATACCAACTCTCTCAGTTTAAATGTTATTGAATGCAAATATTTGGGTGCATATTTGAGATGGTCGTAGAAGGGAGTTGTGAGCATATGTCAAACAACAGTAGCATTAGTACAAAACAAATGGGAGGCTGTTCACAGGGTCTGTATGACCCCGATTGCTCAGGGTGAGAGAATACACAACAACAAAATGGGCCATATTCTTACCCTCAGACTCCTCTAATATTTGCCAAGTATGGATCCAGCAAAAAGATCACATTCCCATAAAAATCCCCCAGAAATAAGTCGGCCCTAGCATGGCCCCTGTGACTGACCTGTCATGGCAGCCTGGTCTCATAAACTAGACATAAAATCGGGATACTCAAATTAGTATGATATGTTACGTTTGGTATCGTTACATAAGATAGATGGTTAATAAAGGCAAAAAAAAAGTAGGGTGGATAAGTGGGCGTATAACACGAATATCTAGCAATTCAAAGGTTGGGAGTTCGATTCTCATCACTGATAAATTTAGCATTTTACCTGATAAGCAACTTTTCAATGACTTACTATTTTTAGCTACTTTGCAACACCTTAGCATGTTAGCTAACCCTTCCCTAACCCTAACTTACAACTTTTCAGCTACTTTGCAACTACTTAGCTTGTTAGCTAACCCTTCCCCTAACTGTAACCTTAACCCTTTTAGCTAACATTTACCCTAACCTTAACCCTTCACCTAACCCTTTAACCTAACTCCTAAACTTAACATGAACCCTAACCCCTAACCCTAACACCTAGCCTAGCCAACGTTAGCCAGCTAGCTAATGTTAGAGACCAAGCTAGAGTTCGTAGCATATCATACATATAGCCAATTCATAACATATTGTACATTTTGAAAATTCTTAACATATAATACAAATTGTAATTCTTAACATATCATACACATTGGATCTTGGACATCTACAAATTAATACATACCTTACGAAATATAACATATCACACAAAATGGAGTGTCTTGGCTTTACGTACAGAACAGTATTAAATGCTCTGAGACCAGGTTGGTCATGGCCCCTGTGACTGACACCTCCCTCTGCATGATAACATATTGGTGCTGCCTGATTGAGGAAGTCTGTCTGTGAGTGGTGCTATTTACACAGGGTTTGTCACAGTTTGTCAGGTTATGGATTCTGGGAAGTGCTGCTACTTTGAGGTTGTTTTTGTTCATCGTCTTTGTTCGAGCCTGTAGATCCAAATGAAATTGCAGATCACGTATCCATGGTGATGATTTCAGCAATATGTTGCGCAACATGATGAATAATGTCCAGCAGCCACCTGTCTTTTAACTACCCCCCCCCCCCCCCACAACTCCTAACAACTACTCCCCTACCTCTCCTCCCTCCTTCCCCTCATCCTTGAAACAGAGGGAGGATGTCCAGGGTTGCACCTAAACTGCCTCAGTAACCAGCTTTAATGGACGACTCAGCGATTCCCTTTATAGATGCAGCTCCACAATGTGCTGTGCAGCACTTTCTCCCTCCCTCTCTCGCTCTCCATCCCGCCATCCCTCTCTCTCTCCATCCCAAAGAGTGGAGGGTTCAAATTAAGCTGGAGTCTTGTGCTTGCGTGTTAGAGAGGAGAGCGCAGCTGGGCGTGTTTAATTAAGATTGCAGACATGTACCAGAGCCGTGTCTCTTCTCCTCCCGCCTGTATCAGTTTTTCATACACACTCTACACGTTCACACTGCTTGACATGACTTATGGCCGGAGCCCTCTCCCGCTCCGTAAATCTGAGAGTGGTGAAACTTAATTAACCCAGTGAGGATTGAGGAGATGTTACATGCTGTTAGACTCTGCATGTTTTCCAGCTCAGCACGCCCATTAAGCATTGGGTGGGAGACCCCGAACATAGACCCTCTTGCTACTCTGGGATGGGTAGCTAGCTTGATCCACCTCCATCCCACCTCTTCAGGTTTGTATCAGATGCAGGTTTTAGCCGGGTTAAGATGCCAGCCACCCCTCATCATCGTACTCTGACTGGTTAACAATAGAGAGGGCTCCAGCGGTGAGTGTGTGTTCAATCACCCCAACAGACTATTCCCCAACAGTGTGTTAATAGAGATTGTGTGTATAGTTATCTAAAAACCTCAGGGGAGCTGCAGTTGAATCTTTCTGGCGTGAAACCGAAAATTACTTTTGACCCTTCTTTCTCTCAGTGCAGTCTTCTCTTCTGTCAATCCATTCTTTCCCCGTCTTCTAGGGAAACATGGTGATAACAAGCCAACGCCATTAATCAAACACTTTACCATCCAAACAAGATTTGTCAGTGTAAAACAACGGCATTCAATAGAGAAGCCTATTAAGAGAAATTCAGATTTCAGAGAAGCACTGGTCTAGAAGTTTCTCCCAGGAGGGTGCATTGCATTTATGTACAGGGCCTCTGTCCTCACTCTTTTTATAGGAGGCATTTAACAACGGATTGTTGACAGTGTATTACAGTAAATCCTCGATACAGAGAAACTGTAACATTTCTGCAGGCATCAGCATTAGTGTGGGCATCGTGACAATTTTGTCTGCTCGTCCTCGTTTCCCATCCTATCTGAGAGAGAGAGAGAGAGAGAGAGAGAGAGAGAGAGAGAGAGAGAGAGAGAGAGAGAGAGAGAGAGAGAGAGAGAGAGAGAGAGAGAGAGAGAGAGAGAGTCACTTGGGACAGTCTGTCACTCACTGACAGACCACCCCGGGGGAAAACACTAAGAGAGCTTTGAACGAACGGTACACAATGTTTGTGCATATACTTAAGAAAGTGGGCTACCGCTGTGAAATACTGTGTCGTAAGGATATTCAATGACACGTTTGGTTGAAACTTTAGCTGCATGGACAGTACTGATCTTATGATTGAATCAGCTGCCCAGCAACCCAGTAAAACAATAGAATCTAGTGTCCAGTACAGTAATAACAGTACAACTAAAACAATATTATCCTACCAGGAATTCCTCCAGCCTGAGGTAGCTTGTTAATAACAACAGAGTGACATCAAGAGACATAAACCCATGGGATCCAACCATATAATCCCAAGGGGGAGTCGAGACAGACAATGTGTGAGAGAGGGTGATGACCCAACCTGGAGCCGTTGTGGAAATGACCGCGTGTCCTGTCCCACATTACGACGACACAAACCGTGACACGCGCTGTGACGTCACGACTAGTCTGTTCTCCCCCGGAAAAAGTGGTGACCTGATGAGGGACTGAGCCGAGTAGAAGATGGAGGCTGGCGCCGGGCCCTTTCAAGAGGAGCAGCTGTGCTTTAGCGTTGAACTTCAAAAGGCCGACTGGTTTCTCTGCTGTGGCACAGGATCGTCTGGGGTGATAATAAAGGAGGTAATGAAATGCTGCAGGGTAGATGTGGGGGAACAGGGGTCTTTGTCTGCTTCTGTTGGGGCCCTGTCCCCTCTCTGATGCCTGGTATTTGAGATGGTGAGGCCACTGAGGAACAACTCACTTTATTATACTAAGCCTCATTGGACTAATGTACACCCAACGGAGGGAGACCGGAGAAGGACTATTGTGAAATATCCAGAGACTTCGGGAAAGTTTGGAGCACTGCAGAAAACTAACTTTTTGGTATTTGGAAGGAAAAGTGAAATGTTGGACCCAGGTGAACATATCATTGAGCAGGTAGGGAGAAGCTTTTGCAACACCTCTCTACCTAGTTTATTACACTTTATATCAAATCATAGAGTCACTTCAATTTATATATTATATTTAAATATATATTCATAGTTTCACTTCATCCCACTGGTGTGGTATTTTTGCTGAATAACCTGCACCTTGGGCGCCTATAAACTGCACCTTGGGCGCCTATAATTTTTTTAAATGAATGCTGTTGACAGAAAGTTCAGTGATTTTTGTCCATTTGGTTTTTGGGCACAATGAGACACATGGCAGGGTGAATAATCATGATGAATCACGGGCTGACGTTAAGGTCTGCCACTCTGAATAACACGAGGTTGTCTAGATCCCACAGGACTCATGGAGCTGTCATCTCCATCATCTATCAGACACTTTCTACTTTCACAGAGTTTGAAGTCTCTCAGGTGAGTCATCATTATGATTTAACCATCATCTTTCTTTCCTTCCCCTGATGTTTATTTTTTTGCACTCTCTCTCTCTCTCTCTCTCTCTCTCTCTCTCTCTCACTCTCTCTCTTTCTCTCTCTTTCTCTCTCTCTCACGCTCTCTCTCTCTCTCTCTATCTCTCTCGCAATCTCTATCTTTCGCTATTTCTCTGTGTATCTCTTTCTTTCTCTCTTGCTCTCTTATTTTGCTTAGTCTCTCTCTCTGTCTCTCTCTCTCTCTCTCTCTCTCTCTCTCTCTCTCTCTCTCTTTCTCTCAAGTGAGAGACCCCCATCCTACTCTCACTGCTTTTTTTTACTTTATCAGAGGTGATAGGTTTGATACTCATCACTGCATATTTTACCAGAAGGTCTGCTGGACCTCTCTAAATTCCCATAGATCACTTAATTTCTCACTTTTTTGTTTTTCAAAGCTCTGCTGCTTCGAACACAGGCACCGAACTCGTTCACAAGTAGTCAGAGGAGCAGAACTCTGTCAAAGACACAGACTTAACAGGGTTTATACTGTAGATGCAGGTGGGAGGACCTGTTGTTGACTGGCTAAAGTTGGGATAGGAGATGGGGAGCCTGGGACAGGAGATGGGGAGCCTGGGACAGGAGCAGGGGGAGCCTGGGACAGGAGCAGGGTGAGCCTGGGACAGGAGAGGAAGAACCTGGGACATGAGAGGGGAATCTGAGGACACTGGCTGAGGAACTTTAGAATGGAACATATTAGTTAACTGCAAGACGGACTAGGAGGCCTGTCGACCCATTGGCCAGAGAGAGAGAAATAGAGAGAGAGAGATTTGGAAAGAGCAAGGAATCCAACTGTGACTTTAACCATGCAAGATACCAACAGCCCTGTAAAAACTAGGTATTCAGAATATGGACAGATTTTCTCTCAAAATATGGACAGATTTTCTCTCAAAATATGAACAGATTTCTTTTCTCAAAATATGGACAGATTTTCTCTCAAAATATGGACAGATTTTCTCTCAATCTCCCATTCTGTTGTGAATCCCAGTGTTACCTAAACAGAACACTGCATCATTACTTCATACAGAATTATACTCCAAACAGCATCCCTTCCATGACACCACCCCCGTCTTTTCCACTAAACCTCTAAGTCCTTAAAAAAAACAAAGCTCTTAGCTGCACACGCCTTACCCGAGCCTGTCTCAAACATCACATTCCTAGAGTGGATCTCAGCTTTGCACCTGCCACAAGACACCCTCATTTTCTGGTAGAGTCTCCAAACTTTAAAGCAATTTGGTCTTCGAGGATGTCTAAAATATTCATGGACGGGTCTATTGCATATTTCACGCAGGTCGTGCTGGTAAAGTAGGGATGGGGACGTGGTGTCTCCCTCTCTCTCTGCCTGTCCATGCCCACTTCATCAGCTTCATGCAGAGGGTGACAGAGGTAATAGGTACATGCTAGAGGTGACAACACAGGGCACTTAAGGAGATTGAGCACGACTTTGACACTCTCTCATGTCAGAGCTTTACAGAGCAGGAGGAACATCGTGAGATGAATGTGTGGCGGGGACTCATGCAACCCAGGAATCAGGAAGTAACTTGCAGGATAGTTTTAGGGTCTACAATTGACTTGTGCTCTCCTGAGTGTATACTTAATGCACAACAGCTTGACAATGAGGACATTACGGCATATATAATATGCAACTTTTATTCCAACAGTTGGGTGTATTTTATTCCTCAGATCTCTGACAATGCACCTGGCTGTGTCTGAATGCAGCGTTGTCTCTAAATGCTTTATAAGTCATAAGAAAAAGGTGTATCTCACACCTACAACCCCCCCCCCCCTTCACCTCACCACCTAGTAGAAAACAGAGAGGATGATGGGAATTGACTGAGCGTAAACAGAGAGGGCTCTGACGAGGACTGCTGTGACAGGGACCAGGCACTCTTGGCTCCAGTTGCTATAGATACTGTTCACGTACAATCCATGTGTTCATAGTGTCCAAAACTCATCTGTTCAACCTGCATAGACTTTTAAGTGTTATTGTTTTTTTTTCCTAAGTTGTAGAGGAGGGAAGATGCTGGACAGTTCCTAGTTTGATTGATACAGTATAGTAGTCCTTGCTAAATATTTGTGGCTAGTGGCTCACATCAACACCATTATCCCAGAAACCCTAGACCCCCAGGCCAATTTGCATACCACCCCAACAGATCTACAGATGATGCAATCTCTATTGCACTCCACACTGCCCTCTCCCACCTGGAAAAGAGGAACACCTACGTGAGAATGTTGTCCATTGACTACAGCTCAGAGTTCAAAACCAAAATGTCCTCAAAGCTCATCACTATGCTAAGGACCCTGGGACTAAACACCTCCTTCTGCAACTGGATCCTGGACTTCCTGATGGGCCGCCCCCAGGTGGTGAGGGTAGGTAACAACACATCCGCTGTGCTGATCCTCAAGACAGTGGCCCCTCAGGGGTACGTGCTCAGTCCCCTCCTGTACTCCCTGTTCACTCATGACTGCATGGCTAGGCACGACTCCAACATCATCATCCAGTTTGCCGATTACACAACAGCGGTAGGCCTGATCACTATAGACAATGAGAGCCTATAGGGAGGAGGTCAGAGACCTGGCCGTGTGGTGAAAGGACAACAACCTCTCCCTCAATGTGATCAAGACAAAGGAGATAATTTTGAACTACAGGAAAAGGAGGACCGAGCACTCCCCCATTCTTATCGATGGGGTTGCAGTGGAGCAGGTTGAGAGCTTCAAGTTCCTTGGTGTCCACATCACCAACAAACTATCATGGTCCAAACACATTAAGACAGTCATGAAGAGGGCACGACAAAGCCTATTCCCCCTCAGGAGACTAAAGAGATTTGGCATAGGTCCTCAGATCCTCAAAAGGTTCTACAGCTGCACCATTGAGAGCATCATGACCGGTTGCATCACTGCCTGGTATGGCAACTGCTCGGCCCCCGACCGCAAGACACTACAGAGGGTAATCAAACGGCCCAGTACATCACTGGGGCCAAGCCTCCTGCCACCCAATACCTCTATACCAGGTGGTGTCAGAGGAAGGCCCTAAAAATTGACTCCAGCCACCCAAGTCATAGACTGTTCTCTCTGCTACTGCATGGCAAGCGGTACCGGAGCATCAAGTCTAGGTCCAAAAGGCTTCTTAACAGCTTCTACCCCCGAGCCATAAGACTCCTGAACACCTCATTGAAGGGCTCCCCAGACCCCTCTTTTACGGTGCTGCTACTCTGTTTATTATCTATGTATAGTCACTTTAACTCTACCTACATGTAGATATTACCTCAGTTACCTCGACTAACCGGTGCCCCCGCACATTGACTCTGTACTGGTAGCCCCTGTATATAACCTCGCTACTGTTATTTTACTACTGCTGTTTAAATATTTGTTACTTTTATTTTCTATGTTTTATTTATCTATTATTTTACTTAACTTCTTAAAGCATTGTTGGTTAAGGGCTCGTAAGTAAGCATTTCACTGTAAGGTTGTATTCGGCGCATGTGACAAATACAATTGGATTTGATTTGATTTGATTTGATTTGGTGGTCAAATTAAGCTCCTCTACGGTTTACAAACGGCGCGATATCATGCCACGGCACTGTCATCAAGATGAAATATCATCACAAATGAAAACTTTTTAATTGCTAAAGCTTATTCCCCAACCCTAAAATCCAATCTATTTAACCAGGAGGTCTCAAATAGAGAAAGTTTAGCAGTCAAACATGAAGCTGTAGCAGCACTTAAATCACCTCAAATCCCTATTAAACATCCAACATTGACACAAAGGAATTAGACAGGCCTACAGTGGATCCCTGGTCGTCAAAGGGAAGGAAAGGTGGGGCTTAAAACCTTGACAGGCCTGAGAGAAGATGTCTCCGTCTTTTACCTCTTCGTGGATTTTCTGCCTGTGTTTGTTTCCCCCATGGCGGGCAGAGGACGGAAGGACGGGGCGAGGGAAGCGGACTCTGACAGGCAGGCAATTACAGTATTTAATATCACTTGGCAGATGAGTGGAGTCATTGTTTGAGTTTGAGCACGTTAAATCCCGGGGAGGATGAACTACGACAGGGTGTCTATATCTCAGCCACATGTTGTTTGACTTGGAGGAACAGAGCAATCCTCCTATGATGGATAGGGACAGTGTTTTCTTTACCCCTCGATATCTTCCTTCCTGCTCGTTTGACGAACCGTTGGCCCTATTGTAGCTTGTTATTTCCATTTGTCACAAGACCTGACTGGTATCATATTCAGTCAGATACAAAATACGTCAGTCCTTTACTGCAGGTTGATTGCAGTGTAGTTTCAGTCTGTTCGTTGTGGTTCAATTCCATTACGAGCCGTCTACTAGTTCAAGCAACAGTGCAGTCAGATAGGGTTTGTATTAGAGTACATGCAGATGTTTATGCAACTCTTAAGCAGTTGTATCAACAGTAGAGTTTTGATGGGTCCTCACACCACGAGGCAGATATCCCCACGAAAAAAGACATTCCCAACTCAAATGGCATTTTAATGTTTGCAATGTAATTAGGTTAAACTCTGTCTGAATATACTGTTTTGCCTTAAGGTGGATAGTTAATGTGTACAGATTTATATTTCAGAGCAAATTACAGAGCTTCCAATTTAATCTGGAGCAGGGAGATTTGCATAATGTTCCCTTTATAAATCTGTATAGTAATGAAGAGGGGAGGGCTGGATAGGAAAGTGAGGGAAGATGGGGAAGAAAGGAAAGAGGCAAGTGCATTAGCATGCTTTTAACTGTAACCCCCCCCTACCACCATTCTCCCTGCCCCGTATCCCACCACCCTCCCCGACACCCCACCCTGGCCTATTCTGAGCTCCTCTCTTCTAGGGCAGCAACAGAGTAATGCATTCAAATATAGGCTAGACGCTCATTAGGCTCTGAGGCCAAGGGGAAGTTGACAGGCTTAATAATTGAATTCTAAATGGTTATGATTCTGAGCAATTTTACTTAATTTGTTCAAAAAAAAGTGAAGAAAAATCGAATTGTAGAACCCTTAAGAATGGAGTCATTCATTTCCCGAGCTGTTAAAATGTCTCCGTTTTTGATCATTGTTTTGACTCTCTGTGCGACGGTTGTTAGAACAGAAATGAAATGTAAATGATCTCAACACAGCAAGGGGGTGATACACACACACACAGAAACGTGTACAGCTAACCTTGTGGGGACACACAATGTTGTCCCATTCAAAATCCTATTTTCCCAAAACCCTAACCCTAACCCTTAACCTAACCCTAACCCATACTCTTACCCTAACCCTAAACTTAACCCAAAAACCTAACCTTAAACCTAACCCTAAACCAAAACCCTAACCCTAACCCTTAACCTAACCCTAACCCGTACTCTTACCTTAACCCTAAACTTAACCCAAAAACCTAACCTTAAACCTAACCCTAAACCAAAACCCTAACCCTAACCCTTAACCTAACCCTAACCCGTACTCTTACCCTAACCCTAAACTTAACCCAAAAACCTAACCTTAAACCTAACCCTGAACCAAAACCCTAACCCTAACCCTTAACCTAACCCTAACCCGTACTCTTACCCTAACCCTAAACTTAACCCAAAAACCTAACCTTAAACCTAACCCTGAACCAAAACCCAACCCTAGCTCCTAACCCTAACCCTAGCTTCTAACCCTAAACATAATTCTAACCCTAACATGAATTCTAACCTTAACCCTAAAACCCATACATATAGCATTTGACCTTGTGGGGACCAACAACATTTCCCCAGTTGGTCAAATTTCCCCAGAGGTCCCCACAAGTATAGTTAAACACACCCACTCACACACACACACCACACACACACACACACACACACACACACACATACACACACACACACACACACACACACACACACACACACACACACAGGAATAAGAATAAATAAGAATATGTTTCTAAACACTTCTACATTAATGTAGATGCTACCATGCTACCATCTTTTGGCCGCCTCTCATTCCAGTTCTCTGCTGCCAATGACTGGAAAGAACTACAAAAATCTCTGAAACTGGAAACACTTATCTCCCTCACTAGCTTTAAGCACCAGCTGTCAGAGCAGCTCACAGATTACTGCACCTGTACATAGCCCATCTATAATTTAGCCCAAACAACTACCTCTCCCCCTACTGTATTTTTTAAAATTTAGCTCCTTTGCACCCCATTATTTCTATCTCTACTTTGCACATTCTTCCACTGCAAATCTACCATTCCAGTGTTTTACTTGCTATATTGTATTTACTTTTCCACCATGGCCTTTTTTTTTGCCTTTACCTCCCTTATCTCACCTCATTTGCTCACATTGTATATAGACTTATTTTTCTACTGTATTATTGACTGTATATTTGTTTTACTCCAAGTGTAACTCTGTGTTGTTGTAAGTGTCGAACTGCTTTGCTTTATCTTGGCCAGGTCGCAATTTTAAATAAGAACTTGTTCTCAACTTGCCTACCTGGTTAAAAAAAGGCGGAAAAAAAAATGAAAAAATGATAGATAGTCCTGAATGAATCATTATTTACTATTCATTCAGGATTATCAACAATGGTAGCATCCACATTAATGAAGATGTGTTTAGAAACATGTTCTATTGTTATTTACAATAAAAGTGACTCCAAAAATGACACAATACATTATTATCCATTCATTTCTATTCGGCACAAAACAATCTGAAACACAACCAAAACAAAACAGCAAATGCATCCAAGACATTTGTAGAGTCACAACCTTGATGTAGTCGTTGTGTGCGATGAATATGGGAACAAATACTTCTCTTTGTACTACTTGAATACACATTAGTGAATTTGTCCCCCTTACTTTTGCTCCTCTAAAATGGGGGACTATGCACCAAAGTGCTGTCATTTCTAAACAGTTCACTCGATATGGATGAAAATATCCTCCAAATTATAGCTGACCGTCTGCACGTCAGTTTACCATTTCATATTCAAAGCGCTGTAGTGCAGAACCAAAACAACTAATCATGTGTCACTGTCCCAATGCTTTTGGAGCTCAGTGTAGGCCTGGATTGAAATCATTGCATGGCATGAAAGAGGGTGGGACGCTCATGGGGATGACAATCATACATCTTCCACCTGTATTTTAATCTTGTATTGTATTTTACAGTGTTGTATTGTACTTGTGTATTGTAGTGGTCCTGTACGTACCTCAGTTCATGAGCGCATGGCACGAGCAACATCAGAGTTGTGAGTTCGATTCCCACTGGGATCACATACCAACGTGTGTGGACTGTTGTCACTTAGGATAAAAGTCTCTGCTATACCAAACACTAGGAACACCTTCCTAATATTGATCCCCCCCCCAGTTTTGCCCCCAGAACAGCCTCAATTAGTCGGGGCATGGACTCTACAAGGTGTCAGGAGCGTTCACACAGGGATGCTGGCCCTTGTTGACTCCAATGCTCCACTGTTGTGTCATTTTGGCTGGATGTTCTTTGGGTGGTGGACCATACTTGATACACACGGGAAATTGTTGTGTGCTACCATACCCTTTTCAGAGGCACTTTTTTAGTCTTGCACATTCACCCTCTGAATGACACACACACACAATCCATGTCTCAATTGTCTCAAGGCTTAAAAATCCTTCTTTAACATGTCTCCTCCCCTTCAACTACACTAAACTTCATTGAATTTTATTTGATCAACTTTGATTTTATTTGTTACATACATTACATTCAGTATCTGATTTGGTCAATATCAGAATTTTTATACGAGATCTTCAGTTTCTTGGTAATTTCTCGTATGGAATAGCCTTCATTTCTCAGAACAAGAATAGACTGACGAGTTTCAGAAGAAAGTCTTTGTTTCTGGCCATTTTGAGCCTGTAATCGAGCCCACAAATGTTGATGCTCCAGATACTCAACTAGTCTAAAGAAGGCCAGTTTTATTGCTTCTTTAATCAGACCAACAGTTATCAACTGTGCAAACATCATTGCAAAAGGGTTTTCTAATGATTAATTGGATTAGCTAACACAATGTGCCATAGGAACACAGGAGTGATGGTTGCTGATAATGGGCCTCTGTATGCCTATGGGGATATTACATAAAAAATCTGCAATTTCCAGCTACAATAGTCATTTAGTCTACACTGTATTTCTGATCAATTTGATGTTATTTTAATAGACAGAAAAAGCTAGGAAATGTCTAAGTGACCCCAGACTTTCGAACGGTCGTGTATATTTCCAGATGAAACGCTGATTAAGTTTGGTGAAAAAGTGACTGCGTGATTGTGTGTGTTGTACTTAGCCAACTGAAAATGTGCTGAGGATTTTGAAACAACTGCCTGTTTGATGATCTGTTTTGAGGTTTGTTCTCAGAGTTCTGAAAATGCACCTCAAACTTGTGAAAATTGCATCAAAGTAAAAAAAAACAAGTGTATGCACGCTTGCACCGATTACACCAACCCACACACAGAGCCATTTAACATATGCTTTTTAACCATGCACACAAAGGTGTTTGTGATCAACATGCAGCTTGCGCTCTCTCCCGCTGTTTGACCTTATATAGAGTCTATTCACACATTTCCAACGTACCCAGTGTGTCTATCCAGACAGCCTGTATTTGCTGTACAATTTGGTGAGACGTTTTCCTTCCCAGCTCCTTCAAACATGCTTATAATTATGTGTGGGTGTCCGGGAGCTGCTGATTGTTTTACCATTGATTTAAGATATATTTGAACGCCTGCACAAATTCTTTCTCTGAAGAACAGGTGGCTTTGTGAGTCAGTGTGTGTGTGTGTGTGTGTGTGTGTGTGTGTGTGTGTGTGTGTGTGTGTGTGTGTGTGTGTGTGTGTGTGTGTGTGTGTGTGTGTGTGTGTGTGTGTGTGTGTGTGTGTGTGTGTGTGTGTGTGTGTGTGTGTGTGTGTGTGTGTGTGTGTGTGTGTGTGTGTGTGTGTGCAGAACAGCATTAGATGATTAATGACACTAAGGAGAACAAAGCCGCGAGGAAGACACTTATAGACAATGTCTCTCTCTCTCTCACTCTCCCTTTCTTTCCATCATTCTGTGATTTTATTGACCTGGAGCTTTAGAGAAACGAATTTCTAATTGATGGCTAATTGTTTTCTAATTGACAAATCACAAATCTGAAAAAAAGAGACAGTAGAAAATGAACCTTAATGAACTGAATCCATATATAAATGTAAAGCAGCCATGTAAATATTACATTAATACAAATGATACAAGCATCTCAAAACCACAGCTCTGTTCTCCCCAGTATGAAAAATAGATGTGGATATTGGCTCTGTCTGTCCTATAACAAATAGGTTGGTCGATAGAGAGTCGGACAGCCTGCTGGTTGACCAGTGGGTACAGCCCAGACCTCTAGTAGACAGCTCCAGCCTGCCAACTCTAACACCAGGCCTGATGCCCAGCAGCACTGTTGTCTCCCAGGTTTCCTCTACAGCCAACAGGTGGCTCCACACCTGGACGGCCAGCCGGCCAATTGACCAAATGCCCACAATGCAGCTCAAACTAGTCCGGACAGGCCGAGTGTCTGACCAAATACACTGCCCAGAGGCAGCCCAAAACAGTCTGGACAGCCTCCCTCGCCACCCTGGCTTCCCCCAGACCCCTCTGACTTAGGACATTAGCCAACCCCTGGAGAGGAAAAGGTATGCAAGAGAGGAGGTTAAGTCAATTAAGGAAGAGGAGAGAAAAGAAGAGGATAAGTGAACAGAACCCAGAAGTGCTTTGGGCAGAGAGTGAAACGTTTTGGTCTGTTTAGCCAGACCTTCATGTCCATGCTGCAGTATCCTGGCCTGAGGCAGTGTCTGGTCACCCAGCTCTCAACATGTCTCCTACCTTCTAGCTCTGCAAAGCCACCCCCCCCCCCCCCCAAGCCTCCCTTAGCGGTCATCTGTGCCATGGCTCCCCTCTGGCTCTCCCCTGCCCTTCCATTACTCTCCACAGTCTGTCACATGCCATGGAACTCCAACTGGGCAATGCGGCTGGCTCCAGGAGCAGCTGGTTGAGCCAAGATGGCCGACTCTCAGAAGACAATATTTATCAGAGCCAAAATGGACACATTCCTGGCTCTGACTGGGTGGTCATTTAGATCTCTGGGACAGTGACCAGAAGAAATTAATGCTCAAATTAAAACGCAGACACTCACTTCCCCTCCTCTCTCTTTTATTGGATTCATGGAAAGGTCAACTGGTAAATCTGTGTATGGAGGGAAAACGTGAAACCAGGCTGTGTGAGCGTCAGCCCGTCTGTCCCATGTCCTTTTCCAATTAACTGCCAGAGAACAGTTGAATTTTGAACAAAGCCTAGGAACATTTACCTAAATTCAGAAACATTATCATAATCTATGTCCTATAATTCTTCCCAAGCGCCCTTGTCACGCAATAATGCCCAGATCTTCTTGATGACGTTGCCCCAATGATGGGTAGAAGACTTGAATGGAGGTGTGAGTCTTTGTCATAATTGTTGGGGATTAGAAATGCATTGAGTCTGAAATGAGGCGTTGGCAGGGTGATTCATTTCAATCTGGAATTACATTCAGAGTCTTATCTACTGCGATGATGTCTCTCTGTGCCCCCGTCTGTCAGACCGGGAGAAGAAAGGAATCCAGGTGACTGGGTAATGACGGCGAAGGCCTCAGCCTCATCTGACAAAGGAGGCAGGAGACAGGAGAGACCCGTGGAAATACATAATAATCAAGGTTCCCAGGAGCAACTGACGGTGTGGAAGTAATTTTGTTTACAACGGAGGAAGGAAAAAGTCTCGGATTAGATTAATTAAGAAGTTAAGCAGATGTTATTCCTGATACGCTGTGTCAAAAAGCCCCTGCTCCGTCTCAATGTCTAATAAATCCGACTCCAAAGGACAATCTGAACTGATAATAACAACTGTAATAAACTTGCTAATTTCTGTCTGTCTCTCAGTAGGTGTCTGGGTGCTGAATCTGACGGCTGTATTGTTTGGGAAGCCTCTTACTGGGGGTAATACACATTAAACAGTGAGTGGGGTTTTCCAAGCGTCAGCACAGCTTACAGGTGAGCTACAGTCCAGTACTTCTGGCTCAGGGACAGAGAGAGGGAGCAAACAGAGCGAGGGAGTAGACAGAGAGAGGAAACAGACAGTCTGGAGAGCAGTGGGCTAAATGTGCAGTACACTTTCTCAGTCAGGATGGTATAGCTATTGGGCTCATATCTGGAGGGGGAAATAATATTTTAGATGTCAGCATCATTTTATTTTCATTCATTTTGGAGGAGGATATTCTTTCGAAAAGTCACCAGAACCGACCTTCTCAAAGTCACCCCCCCTCCCCCCCAAAAATGTAGGTCCCATGCAACCTTTAGCATGCTGTGATACGTCCTTCTGTCAGTTCATATTGTTTAGGCTAGTATATTATATCAATTTCTCACCCCTGGGCATGCCCCCAAACTCGGGACCCTCCACCTCCCGAATCACAATGTAACCACCAGAGAGGGTTATACAGTACTAGTGAACTTACCACATCACATCAAATCAAATGTTATGGGTTGTATACACATCAGTCAATGTTATTGCAGGTGTAGCATGATGCTTGTGTTCCTAGCTACAGCAGTGCAGTAATATCTAACAATTCACAACAACACACTCAGATCTACAAGCAAACTAATGGAATTAAGAAGTATATAAATATTAGGACGAGCAATGTCGCGGTCCGGAGTATAAATACTCTAAATATGTGTGATGGGATGTAATGTATGATGGGATGTATAGATACTATAGACATTATGGACAGTAGGTGGATATAATATTTAGTATATCTGTACAATACATAGGATAAAATAGTATATACACAGCAATAGGATGGCATTGAATAGAATATATACATATGAAATTAGTAAAACAGTATGTACACTTTATTAAAGTGACCAGTGTTCCATTATTAAAGTGACCAGTGTTACATTATTAAAGTGATCAGTGTTCCATTATTAAAGTGACCAGTGTTCCATTATTAAAGTGACCAGTGTTCCATTATTAAAGTGACCAGTGTTCCATTATTAAAGTGACCAGTGTTCCATTATTAAAGTGATCAGTGTTCCATTATTAAAGTGATCAGTGTTCCATTATTAAAGTGACCAGTGTTCCATTATTAAAGTGACCAGTGTTCCATTATTAAAGTGATCAGTGTTCCATTATTAAAGTGATCAGTGTTCCATTATTAAAGTGACCAGTGTTCCATTATTAAAGTGATCAGTGTTCCATTATTAAAGTGATCAGTGTTCCATTATTAAAGTGACCAGTGTTCCATTATTAAAGTGATCAGTGTTCCATTATTAAAGTGACCAGTGATTCCACGTCTATGTACATAGGGCAGCAGCCTCCAAGGTGCAGGGTAGAGTGATCGAGTTGTAGCCGGCTAGTGACAGTGACTAAGTTCAGGGCAGGGTACTGGGCGGAGGCCGCCTAGTGACGGCTATTTAAGAGTCTGATAGAAGTTGTTTTCCGGTCTCTCGGTCCTAGCTTTGATACAGACCGTCAGGAGGCTTTCAATTGTGCATCTGTAAATGTGTTGGGGCGTCTTAGAGGCCAAGACAAATGTCTTTAGCCTCCTGAGGTTGAAGAGGCGCTGTTGCGCCTTCTCACCACACTGTCTGTGTCGGTGGACCATTTCAGATTGTCAGCGATGTGTACGCCGAGGAACTTGAAGCTTTTCACATTCTCCATTGCTGTCCCGTCAATGTGGATGAGGGCGTGCACCCTCTGCTATCTCCTGAAGTCCATAATCAGCTCCTTTGTTTTTCTGACCTTGAGGGAGAGGTTATTTTTCTGGCATCACTGTGCTCAGCCCCTCACCACCTCCTTCTAGGCTGTATCGTTGTTGTTGGTAATCAGACCTACTACAGTTGTGTTGTCTGCCATCTTGATGATTGAGTTGGAGGTGTGCGTGGCCACGCAGTCATGGGTGAACAGGGAGTACCGCAGGGAGCTGAGTACGCACTCTTGTGGGGCCCCTATGTTGATGATCAGCGTAGTGGAGATGTTGTTTCCTACCTTCACCACCTGGGGGCGGCCCGTCAGGAAGTCAAGGACCCAATTGCACAGGGCGGAGTTCAGACTCAGGGCCCCGAGCTTAATGATGAGCTTGGAGGGTACTATGGTGTTGAATGCTGAGCTGTAGTCAATGAACAGCATTCTTACCATCTTTGTCCAGAAGAGATAGGGCAGTGTGGCGTGCTAAGGCGATCACATCGTCTGTGGATCTATTGGGGCGTTATGCAAATTGAAGTGGGTCTAGAGTGTCAGGTAAGGTGGAGGTGATATGATCCTTAACCGCCCATAAAGACATGTCTTACAGACAACTTGGGGGATCTATGTTGTTTCTGTGTTGCCTGTTGGTTTCCTAAGGACCAAACTGGAACATAGCTGGTCTTTTTTGGGGTTGGTTTTTATTCAGTATGTTTAATGTAATTTAATGATCAATGGGAAAAGTGGGGTCTCACAATATATATTTTCATTTTGGCATGGCTTAACTTCATCCATGTGTTCTGAGTAAATCTAGACTATAGACTGTACTATAACAAGCAGATCTGTGAAACAGGGACTAACATTCAATGAGCAGTAAAGAGAAGAAGGACCTGGTGGGTTATAGAAGAGAAGACGAGCCTGGTGGGTTAAAGAAGAGAAGAAGAGCCTGATGGGTTAAAGAAGAGAAGAAGAGCCTGATGGGTTATAGAAGGGAAGAAGAGCCTGATGCGTTAGAGAAGAGAAGAAGAGCCTGCTGGGTTAGAGAAGAGAAGAAGAGCCTGATGGGTTAGAGAAGAGAAGAAGAAGGACCTGCTGGGTTAGAGAAGAGAAGACAAGCCTGGTGGGTTATAGAAGAGAAGAAGAGACTGATGGGTTAGAGAAGAGAAGAAAGGCCTGGTGGGTTAGAGAAGAGAAGAAGAGCCTGATGGGTTAGAGAAGAGAAGAAGAAGAGCCTGATGGGTTAGAGAAGAGAAGAAGAGCCTGCTGGGTTAGAGAAGAGAAGAAGAGCCTGGTGGGTTAGAGAAGAGAAGAAGAGACTGATGGGTTATAGAAGAGAAGAAGAGCCTGGTGGGTTAAAGAAGAGAAGAAGAGCCTGACAGGTTAGAGAAGAGAAGAAGAGCCTGCTGGGTTAGAGAAGAGAATAAGAGCCAGCTGGGTTAGAGAAGAGAAGAAGAGCCTGCTGGGTTAGAGAAGAGAAGAAGAGCCTGCTGGGTTAGAGAAGAGAAGACGAGCCTGATGGGTTAGAGAAGAGAAGAAGAGCCTGGCGGGTTAGAGAAGAGAAGAAGAGCCTGATGGGTTAGAGAAGAGAAGACGAGCCTGATGGGTTAGAGAAGAGAAGAAGAGCCTGGCGGGTTAGAGAAGAGAAGAAGAGCCTGATGGGTTAGAGAAGAGAAGAAGAGCCTGGCGGGTTTGAGAAGAGAAGAAGAGCCTGGCGGGTTAGAGAAGAGAAGAAGAGCCTGGCGGGTTAAAGAAGAGAAGAGAAGAGAAGAGAGGAAAACAGAGGACCCAGAGTGTGAAGCGCTCCAGTTAATACGGTCAGATGTTTTCTGCCTTAAAAAAACATGAACGTTTCTGTAATCATCTCTGTTTTTTAATAGCTGCCTAAGGTACCCATCATGATCGTGCTCCAACCCTGCTGCTAGAGCATAGAACTACCACAGCCTCTTTCTCCCTCTACTCTACCCCCCATGACAACATCCCTGAGGTAACCAGATACAAATACACACTGATATAATTGAATTGAACACACACAATTTGCTCATCTCTAGCACAGTACATCGTTGTGAAATTGATGTAAATATCCAAACAAGAAAATGTAAAGTGTGTAAATTCTTGAGGGGAAGAATAGAACAGAATGTAGGTCAAATAACAGATTTGCGTTAATCCTTTTCCGTATGGTGCCACGATTTTCGGGGTGCAGATATTCACTTAAAATAGCGAAGGGTAATTGCGTGTGGAGTTAGATTGCGTCGCCTGGAAATTGAAAGCATGCAGCATAAAGTCCAAATAAATCAGAAAGGTGAAAAAGGAGGGAACATTCTTCCTCTGGTGGAGGCTCAAGCCATCCATCAATATGATACACATTTACTTTCCACCTAAATGTACCCAGCGGAGTGATGAATGTGTTTAAGCATGCACACAGTCAAGCACAGGCGCACACAGAAAACCAGGCCAGTACACGTTTGCTTCTCAGACCAGGGTTCAAGTAATATTTGCTTCCTTTGAAATACTTTCATTGAGACAGTCTGGAGTCCCAGATGGGGGATGTTTGCACTTTTGGGACTATCCCATTGGTTCCATTGAGCCACACAAGCTCAATCAAGCTGAGCAAAATGATTTGAAAGAAAACAAATACTTTTTGGACCCATGTCTGCTGCCTACGAATAACACCCTCAATATGCATATACGTCTAATGTGCTGCAGTGAGTTGATTGTAATGATGTAAATGGAAGTGAAAACAGCTGTGTGAAGTAGAACATTTAAATAAATGCTCCTATTCTGCAGAGATAACATGGAGGACACTGTCTTAGCAGTCCAACACATTCCCCAGGCTCCACTGGGAAAAAGACAGCAGACTAACACACACACACACACACACACACACACGATAATGTGTGTGTGTGTGTGTGTGTGTGTGTGAGAGACCTGCCCTGGGCAATGTTGTGAGGCTGATAATGTTGATAGCCACAGATTGATAAGGTATTGGTGGAGGGGGAACCAACTTTCTCTGCAAGCAAAACCCTACTAATAATTAACAACTGCTTCTGAGAACACTGTTACGGTCCCTTGGTGTACCCACATATATCAAGTCATATGGACAGCCGTAGTATAAACACTACACAGATAGAAAAGCCATCCAGCCACCCTAGTCATAGAGTGTTCTCTCTGCTACCGCACGGAAAGCGGTACCGGAGCGGCAATTCTAGGTCCAAGAGGCTTCTAAACAGCCTCTACCCCCCCCCCCCCCTCCCTCTCTTTACACCACTGCTACTCTTTACACCACTGCTACTCTCTGTTGTCATCTATGCATGGTCACTTTAATAACTCTACCTAAAGCTAACTTCCGGCGCCGACAGAGATGGCCGCCTCGCTTCGCGTTCCTAGGAAACTATGCAGTTTTTTGTTTTTTTACGTGTTATTTCTTACATTAGTACCCCAGGTCATCTTAGGTTTCATTACATACAGTCGAGAAGAACTACTGAATATAAGATCAGCATCAACTCACCATCAGTACTGCCAAGAATATGTTTTTCGCGACGCGGATCCTGTGTTCTGCCTTACAAACAGGACAACGGAGTGGATTCCATGCAGCGACCCCCAAAAAAAAACAACTCCGAAAAAGAGGGAAACGAGGCGGTCTTCTGGTCAGACTCCGGGGACGGGCACACCGTGCACCACTCCCTAGCATTCTTCTTGCCAATGTCCAGTCTCTTGACAACAAGGTTGATGAAATCCGAGCAAGGGTAGCATTCCAGAGGGACATCAGAGACTGTAACGTTCTTTGCTTCACGGAAACGTGGCTCACTGGAGAGACTCTATCCGAAGCGGTGCAAACAACGGGTTTCTCCACGCATCGCGCAGACAGAAACAAACATCTTTCTGGTAAGAAGAGGGGCGGGGGCGTATGCCTTATGACTAACGCGACATGGTGTGATGAAAGAAACATACAGGAACTCAAATCCTTCTGTTCACCTGATTTAGAATTCCTCACAATCAAATGTAGACCGCATTATCTACCAAGAGAATTCTCTTCGATTATAATCACAGCCGTATATATCCCCCCCCAAGCAGACACATCGATGGCTCTGAACTAACTTTATTTAACTCTTTGCAAACTGGAAACCATTCATCCGGAGGCTGCATTCATTGTAGCTGGGGATTTTAACAAGGCTAATCTGAAAACAAGACTCCCTAAATTTTATCAGCATATCGATTGCGCAACCAGGGGTGGAAAGACCTTGGATCATTGTTACTCTAACTTCCGCGACGCATATAAGGCCCTGCCCCGCCCCCCTTTCGGAAAAGCTGACCACGACTCCATTTTGTTGATCCCTGCCTACAGACAGAAACTAAAACAAGAGGCTCCCACGCTGAGGTCTGTCCAACGCTGGTCCGACCAAGCTGACTCCACACTCCAAGACTGCTTCCACCACGTGGACTGGGACATGTTTCGTATTGCGTCAGACAACAACATTGACGAATACGCTGATTCGGTGTGTGAGTTCATTAGAACGTGCGTTGAAGATGTCGTTCCCATAGCAACGATTAAAACATTCCCTAACCAGAAACCGTGGATTGATGGCAGCATTCGCGTGAAACTGAAAGTGCGAACCACTGCTTTTAATCAGGGCAAGGTGTCTGGTAACATGACCGAATACAAACAGTGCAGCTATTCCCTCCGCAAGGCTATCAAACAAGCTAAGCGTCAGTACAGAGACAAAGTAGAATCTCAATTCAACGGCTCAGACACAAGAGGCATGTGGCAGGGTCTACAGTCAATCACGGACTACAGGAAGAAATCCAGCCCAGTCACGGACCAGGATGTCCTGCTCCCAGGCAGACTAAATAATTTTTTTGCCCGCTTTGAGGACAATACAGTGCCACTGACACGGCCTGCAACGAAAACATGCGGTCTCTCCTTCACTGCAGCCGAGGTGAGTAAGACATTTAAACGTGTTAACCCTCGCAAGGCTGCAGGCCCAGACGGCATCCCCAGCCGCGCCCTCAGAGCATGCGCAGACCAGCTGGCCGGTGTGTTTACGGACATATTCAATCAATCCCTATACCAGTCTGCTGTTCCCACATGCTTCAAGAGGGCCACCATTGTTCCTGTTCCCAAGAAAGCTAAGGTAACTGAGCTAAACGACTACCGCCCCGTAGCACTCACTTCCGTCATCATGAAGTGCTTTGAGAGACTAGTCAAGGACCATATCACCTCCACCCTACCTGACACCCTAGACCCACTCCAATTTGCTTACCGCCCAAATAGGTCCACAGACGATGCAATCTCAACCACACTGCACACCGCCCTAACCCATCTGGACAAGAGGAATACCTATGTGAGAATGCTGTTCATTGACTACAGCTCGGCATTCAACACCATAGTACCCTCCAAGCTCGTCATCAAGCTCGAGACCCTGGGTCTCGACCCCGCCCTGTGCAACTGGGTACTGGACTTCCTGACGGGCCGCCCCCAGGTGGTGAGGGTAGGCAACAACATCTCCTCCCCGCTGATCCTCAACACTGGGGCCCCACAAGGGTGCGTTCTGAGCCCTCTCCTGTACTCCCTGTTCACCCACGACTGCGTGGCCACGCACGCCTCCAACTCAATCATCAAGTTTGCGGACGACACAACAGTGGTAGGCTTGATTACCAACAACGACGAGACGGCCTACAGGGAGGAGGTGAGGGCCCTCGGAGTGTGGTGTCAGGAAAATAACCTCACACTCAACGTCAACAAAACTAAGGAGATGATTGTGGACTTCAGGAAACAGCAGAGGGAACACCCCCCTATCCACATCGATGGAACAGTAGTGGAGAGGGTAGCAAGTTTTAAGTTCCTCGGCATACACATCACAGACAAACTGAATTGGTCCACTCACAAAGACAGCATTGTGAAGAAGGCGCAGCAGCGCCTCTTCAACCTCAGGAGGCTGAAGAAATTCGGCTTGTCACCAAAAGCACTCACAAACTTCTACAGATGCACAATCGAGAGCATCCTGGCGGGCTGTATCACCGCCTGGTACGGCAACTGCTCCGCCCTCAACCGTAAGGCTCTCCAGAGGGTGGTGAGGTCTGCACAACGCATCACCGGGGGCAAACTACCTGCCCTCCAGGACACCTACACCACCCGATGTCACAGGAAGGCCATAAAGATCATCAAGGACATCAACCACCCGAGCCACTGCCTGTTCACCCCGCTATCATCCAGAAGGCGAGGTCAGTACAGGTGCATCAAAGCTGGGACCGAGAGACTGAAAAACAGCTTCTATCTCAAGGCCATCAGACTGTTAAACAGCCACCACTAACATTGAGTGGCTGCTGTCAACACACTGACACTGACTCAACTCCAGCCACTTTAATAATGGGAATTGATGGGAAATGATGTAAATATATTACTTACCCTACATTATTCATCTCATATGCATACGTATATACTGTACTCTATATCATCGACTGTATCCTTATGTAATACATGTATCACTAGCCACTTTAACTATGCCACTTTGTTTACATACTCATCTCATATGTATATACTGTACTCAATACCATCTACTGTATCTTGCCTATGCTGCTCTGTACCATCACTCATTCATTGAATCCTTATGTACATATTCTTTATCCCCTTACACTGTGTACAAGACAGTAGTTTTGGAATTGTTAGTTAGATTACTTGTTGGTTATTACTGCATTGTCGGAACTAGAAGCACAAGCATTTCGCTACACTCGCATTAACATCTGCTAACCATGTGTATATGACAAATACAAATTTGATTTGATTTGATTTGATTTGATGTACATACTACCTCAACTAACTGGTGCCCCCACACATACTTAAGCAATAAGGCACGGGGAGGGGGTGTGGTATATGGCCAATATACCACGGCTTAGGGCTGCACGCACGACGCAACGCTGGGTACAGACCTTAGCAGTGCTATATTGACCATATCCTACAAAACCCCTGAGGTGCCTTGCTGCTATTATAAGCTGTCAGCTGTCAGACAATCAGCATTCAGGGCTCGAAACACCCAGTTTATACTACTATATAAACCACTGAATAGTGGTTATTCTTTGACTTTCAACGACTGACATTGAGTACATAACTTGAAGAATAAGTTCCTCTTGGTCTATTTTAGAGCACTTGGAGATACAGTATGAAGTGAACAGGCCACTTCGGAGATATGAGGTCATCACTTGTAGTAGAACACAATATGACATAAACAAACCAACCATGAAGACATTTAGGCCACAATATGAGTACCGTAAGCATACTACCCTGGTCTTTCAGTCTACCTGTCAATCAATCAATCAATCAAATGTATTTATAAAGCCCTTTTTACATCAGTAGATGTCACAAAGTGCTCACACCTTGCTCTCTCCTACACCCTCCTATCTCTCTCTCTCTCTCTCTCTCTCTCCTTCTCCACCCTTCTATTGCGCCCACTTCCCCTCTCCCTTTGTCCCCCCCATCTCTCCCTCTCTCTCTCAATTTACTTTGCATTATTGGCATGGGAAACATATGTTTACATTGCCAAAGCAAGTGAAATAGAATAACAAAGTGTAATACACGATACAACATTTACACTAAACCTTACATTCACAAAAGTTCCTAAAGAATAAAGACATTTCAAATGTCATATTATGTCTATATACAGTGTTGTTATGATGTTTTTTGTAAATTATTTCCAATCTGTCAAGTAATTATCTTTTTGTTTTCTCATAATTTGGTTGGGTCTAATTGTGTTGCTGTCCTGGGGCTCTGTGGGGTGTGTTTGTGTTTGTGAACAGAGCCCCAGGACCAGCTTGCTTAGAGGACTCCTCTCCAGGTTCATCTCTCTGTAGGTGATGGCTTTGTTATGGAAGGTTTGGGAATCACTTACTTTTAGGTGGTTGTAGAATTTAACGTCTCTTTTGTGGATTTTGATAATTAGCGGATATCGGCCTAATTCTGCTCTGCATGCATTATTTGGTGTTTTACGTACACAGAGGATATGTTTGCATAATTCTGCATGCAGAGTATCAATTTGGTGTTCGTCCCATTTTGTTTATCATTGGTTGGTGAGCAGATCCCAGACCAGATCCTAATTGGTATTTCAAAATGTATGTTCCTTTTGATGGCATAGAATGCCCTTCTTGCCTTGCCTCTCAGATCGTTCACAGCTTTGTGGAAGTTACCTTTGGCGCTGATGTTTAGGCCGAGTTATGTATCGTTTTGTGTGTGCTCTAGGGCAACGGTGTCTAGATGGAATAGGTATTCATGGTCCTGGCAACTAGACTTTTTTTGTAACACCATTATTTTTGTCCCTCCCTCCCTTCTTCCCTAGACTGTTTCCAGTGAGGAGCAGTGATACTGTAAGTGGCAGGAGTGTTAGCAGTGCAGAGAGACAGACAGACAGACAGACAGACAGTGAGTGAGAAGGGGAGGAGAGAGAGAGAGAGAGACAGACAGACAGTGAGCGAGAAAGGGGAGGAGAGAGAGAGAGAGAGAAAGAAAGAGAGAGGGCAGGAGGGAGGGTGGAGTAGAGGGGGGGGGGGGGGGGGGAAGAGGCACTTCAAAGCCCGCCTTCAGCAGCTCAGATCTGGGAAGGGTTTGGCTAGGGCCATGCTGGAGCCCAGGGAACATATCAAAGCCTAATAAAAATCACACTTTCAAAGGAGCCTCTGAAATCATATACACCACACAACCATGGCAGGACAGATGCCTTCCACATCAACAGAGAGAGTATACAGAAGGCAGGGACAGTGAGAGAGAGAGAGAGAAAGAGAGAGAGAGAAAGCAGGGAGGGAAGGAAGGAGGATGGTTGAATGAGAAGTGGTGAAAAAAAAAGAGAGGGATGAGGAGAGCGAGAGAGATAAATGGATCTGATAATTGAAGGGACAGAGAGAATGAGAGTTTTGTTACATACACACAAACACACACACACACAGACACTGGGCAGGCAGACGAGAGGTCTTAGTTAATTGCTGGACTCCATGTGTGCAGTTGGCAGGCTCTGTGAGTGTCATCGGGACCGAGGCCAGATCTGGTGAAATTAATACAGGTCTCATTGTTTGATCTCTTTGTGATCCAAGACTAATTCCCCCGTCTTCCTCCCGAGCCAAACGCACTCTGCAGAAATCTGTCATAGATCTCTGTGGCAAAATGAATAAACAGCAGGTGTCGAGCACAGCAAGAAACATAGTAAAACTCAATCAGTAGAGAGGGAGCGAGAGAGAGAGAGAGAGAGAGAGAGAGAGAGAGAGAGAGAGAGAGAGAGAGAGAGAGAGAGAGAGCGAGAGAGAGAGAGAGAGAGAGAGAGAGAGAGAGCGAGTGAGGGAGAGTGAGAGAGGGAGAGTGAGAGAGAGCGAGGGAGAGAGAGAGGGAGGGTGAGAGAGAGGGAGAGTGAGAGAGAGAGAGTGATGGTGGAATGATGAGAGAGCGGGGGGGTGAGAGAGCGAGAGAGCAAGAGTGAGAGAGAGGGAGGATGAGAGAGAGAGATCGGGAGGGTGAGAGAGGGGGAATGTGAGAGAGAGAGAGTGAGAGTGAGAGAAAGAGAGCGCAAGAGAAAGTGAGAGAGAGAGAGAGAAAGAGAGAGTGAGAGAGAGAGAGAGAGAGAGAGAGAGAGAGAGAGGGAGTAGGGGTTGACATCACAGTGAGAACAGACTCATGCAGGCTTATCCTTTTCATTGCACATTTTCCAATTACCCCCACAGCTAACCACAATGAATATATCAAAACACATAAATATATCAAACCAACCTCATTCTGCCACTGTTAGCCACAGGTATGGAAACCCTTACTGGGAACAGACAACACACATCTATTGTACAGCTCTGTCAGCTCTGTCAAAGCTCTCTAGCTCCACACTGACTTAGCCATGAGGCTCAACAAGCTAAAACCATCCCCATCCACCCAATCCCAACACCAAATTCCCTATCTTATTCCCCCACGTTCTCCAAACACTGTCCTTGGACCGTTACTCCCCTAAGCATTCAGAAATCCATACTTTTCAGACCTCTGTGTTGTCTCTCTGGACTAGTGGTGAGCTGGAGTGCTGGTAAGCACCACTCCTCTCCTCCCAGCAGGAGAATCAGGAGGGGAATATGTTGTTCTGCCCTGAGTCATATAAAAACCTCACCGTGTGAAATAGCTCATAATCTATGATTATGATTGACTCTGAGCTTTTCCCCGCTCATAACACATGCTGTAAATATCCCCACAGCGGGAAAATGATCACAGGTCAATAGGTGTCATTAGCATGTTGCTGTTTAACTATGGATATATGTCAGCATATTTTTTAGTCCTAACTTGTAATTTATGGTTATGTTAGAGCAGTGTACAATCTTTGTCCACTGGAATAACCCAGCAGAATTGAAGCAGAAGCGTGAGCAATTTAGCAGTGAGAAATCTCAAGCTGTGAGGAAGAAGTTGGGCGGGAGGAGGAAGGAGGAGGGAGGAAGAAGGAGGGAGGAAGGAGGAAAAAAGGAGGGAGAAGGAGGGAGGTGGTAGGGAGGAGGAGGTAGGGAGGAGTAGGGAGGACATGTGAGGAGGAGGGAGGAGGCCCTCAGTTGAGCTTCACTGAGACAGAGACCAGGGTAGGTCTAAAGCCTAAAGCCTTGAGACACGATCCTATAGGCCTCAGCAGGTCCTCTCTCATAAACTGAGAAGGGAAACTAACATCTCAGTTATCATGACAAGACATCCTCTGGCCATGAGTCAAAGTAGTCAGGTAGTAGAAAGCTATCAGAAACTATATCAGTCAAACTGTATATCAGTTTTCCCTGTTCAACGAGCAGTGAGCCTCCGCACACCGTAGCCCAAAAGCACTGAAAACCAACCTGAAGTCACATTCAGTTTTCACCTGTAGTCTAGATTCTCTGCAGGCATTCTCTCCCTCTTTCCACTGTGATTTGTTTTGATATATTTAACATGCATGTACACCCTCTGTTTGCTGGCACTGATTTGCTTCAATGCATATAATCATATTCAGGGAAGAAAAACGTCTTGTCTAGATTGCGTGAAAAGTGAATCACAGTTTTGAGCGTTGACGTCTGTGTTCTGTGCAGTGTGTTTAAATGTATTGCCGCCACAAAGCTTTTTTTGCTTGATTCATCTCTAAACTTCCTCTGAGTCAGCCTCTAAACAGATAAGTGTGTGTGTGTGTGTGTGTGTGTGTGTGTGTGTGTGTGTGTGTGTGTGTGTGTGTGTGTGCTTGGCAGAGCGTACCGATGCTCATAACGCATTTATGATAAAGCAACAAGCGGCTAGAACACAGCAGATGGCAGACAGGGCTAAACGAAGCTGTTTCTGTTCAACTTGAGTGTGTCTGCATTAACATGGTCACGCATTTATTATAAAGTGTTTCACGGACCCACATATGTTCACAGACAGCGAGAATGTGACTTTAATGGCTTATTAGTGCATGTATGTGTGCCTGTGTGTATCCAACTGTGCTTAATGGCTATGTGTTTGACTGATTCGTCCGATTGCTTCCCTGCGTTTGAGGCCCTTCGTAAACTATCCTTCCCTCCCTCCTCTTCCATCTCTCCCTCTCTGACGCAACAGAACCTTCCTCCTCCACCCCCCCCCCCTCCCTCCCCTCCCTCTGACAGCACAGAATAGGACTTTAAACCTTCCTTCCTTCTCTCCTCCTCCTCCTCCTCTCTCTCTCCCCTGGTTTCCCAGAACAGAAATGCCTGTCTCACCCCAGGCACCGTGCTAGTGTCACTTCATCCTTTCACGGCTGCCATGTTCATCTCTACATATCTCACCTCAGTGAAGAATAAGAACACTGGGTTAGCTCAGCCTGTTTGTCTGGCCGTTCATACCACCGTGCCTCGCAGCGTTTCTTTACTCGCCTTGCTCAACGATTATTCCCACTGTGAACAGATATGGCCGGAGGGAGGTGGTGGTGGTGGTCGGTGATGACGCTGTTGTGAATAAGCTGTTGCAGTGTGTATGTGTGTGTGTGTGTGTGTGTGATGGGCACCATTTTAAAAATCCTGCGGTTTTTCTTCCATATCTACAGTTCTCTATAAAATATAGATATTTTCCTCTTCCTCTTCTTGTTGCCGAGCTGTGAATGATTGTGTTATAAAAGTGAAGAAGGAACCGTTGCCATACCAGAAACACAAGGCATTATCCATCGGTCATGTGAACTCAAAGTCTTTCATGTGAATAACACACGTGAATGAATGTTCAAACTGACAGAATACTAACATGGCATTCTACAATATGTTTCCATACAGCTGAGGTTGTGTTGAGTCATTGTAAAACACAACCGAGGTCAATATCACACACACACATTCTCTCTCTCTCTCTCTCTCTCTCCCCCCTTCTATCTATACGTTACTGTCTTAGAAGATAAGGTACGTAATCTACTTGTCCACAGATAGACAAGTGTAACCTTACAGCAGTCAACAACATATCATTGTCCCATCGGACAGACAGAACAGACAGGACAGAAACAGGGGTTTCCTCCACAGCCCTCGTCCTGTAGCTCTTTGGTCCAAAGTGGGATATGACAAGGTGCTGATATGTAGAAGAGTGCATTCTAACTCACACATCATCGATTTACAGGGCTCTATCCCGTCAACCGTCATCTGAGAGGAAATCAATGGGGTATTAAGTGGTGCCGTTACTCGTTATGTTTTTCTATCTCTCTGTATTGACTGACGCTTTCATCTAAGGACAGCTAATCCCTCCATCTCCCTCCTCTGAGGCTCAGTGTGGTGTCCTCTCTCCTCCGCTGACATTTTCTTCATCTCACATGGTTTAGGCCAGCAGAGGCAGAGCAAACACTGACTGAGGAGAACTACGCTTCACACACACACACACACAGAGAGAGAGAGAGAGAGAGAGAGAGAGAGAGAGAGAGAGAGAGAGAGAGAGAGAGAGAGAGAGAGAGAGAGAGAGAGAGAGAGAGAGAGAGAGAGAGAGAGAGAGAGAGAGAGAGAGAGAGAGAGAGAGAGAGAGAGAGAGAGAGAGAGAGAGAGAGAGAGAGAGAGAGAGAGAGAGAGACAGAGAGAGAAATTATGGTTAGAAGGGTATTAGAGACAGAGAGAGGCTATTTGCCCAGAGTGGCAGAGAGACCAACACGCTGATTACCTTATTGTCCAGCAAACAGGCCCTCTCTCGTCCCGCCACTCAGTGAATTACAATGTTGAAACACATAGAGAAAGAGAGCGAGAGAGAGAGAAAGATAGTACAATGGAGGTTTTTTATTTATTTACTAAAAAGCAGATTGTTTAATCTGCTGTAGTCCTTTAACTTCTTATTAGCCAAGCGTGAGAAACACTTTCAAAGCTATTCTGTTTGTGCTTTTCCCCCTCAGCTCTTTCGGGATGTGTTAGATTTCTGGTAAAGCAAGTAGAGCAATTTTTCTCTAATTCCAGAGAGTAAACATCAGATTGTTTTGGTAGCGGCTTAGAGGGAGATGGAGAAGAATTGGCTTTTGAGGAAGCGTTATCCCCGGAGTCTCCTCTCTCTGAAAATTGCGTCTCCATCGTGAAGCAAGGTCTGGCCTAACACACGCAGACATAGAAAGGATTATTACATACCACACCCACTACCCAAAACATCTTTGTACTACTGTGATGTAACATTGTCTGTCAGATAATTAGCGCATTCATTAAGCAAATACTTCTGGAACAGTCTCTGTTTTGTGTTCTTGGGCCCATGAACCTCTCTCGTGCTCTCTCTCTCTCTCTCTCTCTCTCTCTCTCTCTCTCTCTCTCTCTCTCTCTCTCTCTCTCTCTCTCTCTATGTCAAAGTTGTCTCTCAATGTGTGTCTGTAGGTTTGGGCCACTTGTGCTCCTTTATAGGGTTAATACATATCAGACATACTCCTTTAATTTCAAAGGTTCAGAAAAAGGAGATTATATTCCACATCAAGACCGTCAATAACCAGGTTTGTGTTTATGGTGAACAAAAATATGGACTCAACATGCAACAAGATTTTACTGAGTTACAGTTCATATCAGGAAATCAGTCAACTGAAATAAATTCATTAGGCCCAAATCTATGGTTTTCACCTGACTGGGAATGCAGATCTACATCTGTTGGTCACAGATACCTTAAAAAAATGGGCCTCACAATTGGCCTCAGGATCTCGTCACGGTATTTCTGTGCATTCAAATTGCCATGGATAAAACGCAATTGTGTTTGTTGTCCGTAGCTTATGCCTGCCTATACCATAACCCCACAGTCAACCTGGGGCACACAACGTTGACATCAGGAAACCACTTACCCACAGGACACCATACTCGTGGTCTACAGTTGTGAGTCCGCTTGGATGTACTGCCAAATCTCTAAAATGATGTCTGAGGTGGCTTATGTTAGAGAAATTAACATAAAATCCCTGCAGTCAGCCCTGCCAATTGCACTCACCTTCAAAACTTGCAACATCTGTGTCATTGTGTTGTGTGACTGTCACGACTTCTGCCGAAGTAGGTCCCTCTCCTTGTTCGTTCGGCGGTCGACGTCACCGGCCTTCTAGCCATCGCCGATCCACTTTTCATTTTCCATTTGTTTTGTCTTATACACCAGGTCTTACACAGCTGGTTTCAATCCCCCAATTACTTGTTTATTATTTAACCCTCTGTTCCAGCATGTTTGTTTGTGAGTGATTGTTGATTGTATTGCGGTCTGTTATTGTGGCCTTGGATTTATTTGACGTGTATTGTGATTGTTGTTGAGTAAAATTGGGTACATTACTCATATCTGCTGTCCTGCACCTGACTCATCTACACCAGCTACACACAGAAGCATTACAGGGACAAAACTGCACATTTAAGAATGGCCTTTTGTTGTCCCCTGCACAAGGTGCACCTATGTAATGATCAAGCTGTTTAATCAGCTTCTTGATATGCCAAACCTGTCAGGTGGATGGATTATCTTGGCAAAGGAGAAATGCTCACTAACAGGGATGCACATTTAACCTGTTTGGGATAGGGGGCAGCACGTTCGGATGAAAAGTGTGCACAGAGTAAACCTCATTCTACTCAGGTCCAGAAGCTAATATATGCATATTATTAGTGGTATTGGATAGAAAACACTCTGAAGTTTCTAAAACTGTTTGAATGATGTCTGTGAGTATAACAGAACTCATATGGCAGGCGAAAACCTGAGAAAAATCCAACTAGGAAGTGGGAAATCTGAAGGTTTGCAGTTTTTCAACTCATTGCCTATCGAATATACAGTGTCTATGGGGTCATATTGTACTTCCTAAGGCTTCCACTAGATGTCAACAGTCTTTAGAACGTTGTTTGAGGCTTCTACTGTGAAGTGGGGGCGAATGAGAACTGATTCAACCAGCCAGAGTGCCATGAGCTGATCATGCGCGCATACATGAGAGCAACCTGCATTCCATTGCAATTCTAAAGACAAAGGAATTCTCAGGTTGGAACATTATTGAAGATTTATGTTAAAAACATCCTAAAGATTGATTCTATACTTCGTTTGACATGTTTCTACAAACTGTAATATGACTTTTTGAACTTTCTGAACTTTCGCTTGGACTTGCCCGCGCCTCGAGAGTTTGCATTTGTTTACCAAACGCGCTAACAAAAGGGGGGGTATTTGGACATAAATTATGGACTTTATCGAACAAAACAAACATTTAATTGTGTATCTGGGATTCCTGGGAGTGCATTCTTATGAAGATCATCAAAGGTAAGTGAATATTTATAATGCTATTTCTGACTTTTACTGACTCCACAACATGGCGGGTATCTGCATGGCTTGCTTTTGTGTCTGAGCGCCGTCCTCAGATTATTGCATGGTTTGCTTTTTCTGTGAAGCTTTTTTGAAATCTGACACAGCAGTGCTCAAGAAGTATATCTATAATTCTGTGCATTATAGTTGTATCTGTTATCAAAGTTTATCAGAGTATTTCTGTAAATTGACGTGGCTCTCTGAAAATCGCCGGATGTTTTTGAGGCACAACATTACTCACCATAAAGCGCCAATGTAAACTGAGATTGTACATGTATTGTGTAACATGAAGTCCTATGAGTGCCATCTGATGAAGATCATCAAAGATTAGTGATTCATTTTATCTCTATTTCTGCTTGTTGTGACTCCTCTCTTTGGCTGGAAAATAGCTGTGTGTGTTTTTGTGACTAGGCTCTGACCTAACATAATCATATGGTGTGCTTTCGCTGTAAAGCCTAGCGGAACCCCAAGCCGTAAGAAGTTTTAACAGGGATGCACATTTTTGATAAATATGTTTTTGTGGTATGGAACCTTTCTGCTATCTTTTATTTCAGCTCATGGGACCAATGCTTCACATGTTGCGTTCATATTTTTTTCAGTGTAGTTTCTAAATAAAATTGAAGTCCTGGCTTTCTCTCAATGATTCAAATACAATACTGAGGAGCCCAGGATTATGAATCAATCAATGTAAATGGAGAGGTGAATTGAATGGGCAAAGTATTGAATGACTCTTACTGTAAAAATATGTTTGCAATGTATTGCAAGTGCTGTGAGTACTATGAGTACTTTCCCTTGCTCTCCATTCTGAAAAGCTGAAGCCAAGTCCAAGGCTGCACTGAGAAATTAACAATGAGACAGTTCCGACTTAATAACAGTCTTTACCATGAGTTTGGCCTCTCAGGAGAGAACGCTTACTTCCACGGTGTGTGTGTGTGTGTGTGTGTGTATATGTGTGTATGTTTGTATGTGTTTGGTTTTACTATCCTTGTGTGGACAATATATATATATATATATATATATATATATATATATATATATATATATATATATATATACAGTTGACGTTGGGGGGGGGGGGGGAATAACGTTCCCAAAGTAAATGGGCTATTTTTCAGGACCAGAAAATATAATATGTATATAATTGACAGCTTAGGATAGAAAACACTCTAAAGTTTCCAAAACTTAACTGATTATTGCAGGCAAAAGTATGAGAAAAATCCAATCAGGAACGCAGCGGTTTCTAAATAAGAGTCCCTTCCTATGCTTCCCTATTGAGCAGTGAATGGGATATCAACGAGATTCCTTTTTCTATGGCTTCCGTAATGTGTCTAGTATCACAAGACATAGTTTCAGGCTGTACAACAACATTGCGTCAGTGTCCACCTGATGGCTCTTTGTGTATTTCTCGTGCAAAAGACAGAGGTAGCCATTTTTCCACCCGGTCTTACTGAAAAAAGCTCTGGCCCGGCTGATATATTATCCAATAGATATTTGAAAAACACCTTGAGGATTGATTATAAACAACGTTTGCCATGTTTCTGTCGATATTATGGAGCTAATTTGGAATATCTTTTGGCGTTATCGTGACCGCAATTTCCGGTCGTTTTCTCAGCCAAATGTGAAGAACTAATATTTTTTCTGGAAAAAAGGAACATTTGCGATCTAAATGGGAGTCTCGTGAGTGAAAAAATCCGAAGCTCATCAAAGGTAAACGATTTAATTTGATTGCTTTTCTGATTTTCGTGACCAGATTGCCTGCTGCTAGCTAGGCATAATGCTATGCTAGGCTATCGATAAACTTACACAAATGCTTGTCTTGCTTTGGCTGTGAAGCATATTTTCAAAGTCTAAGATGACAGGGTGATTAACAAAAGGCTAAGATGTGTTTGAATATATTTCACTTGTGATTTCATGAATATGAATATTTTCTAGTAAGATATTTTGTCCGTTGCGTTATGCTACTTAGTGTCAGTTGATGACAATTCTCCCGGATCCGGGATGGGTAGATCCAAGAGCTATTTTAAGAATGTGAAATGTCAGAAAAATAGAAGAGAGAATTATTTATTTCAGCTTTTATTTCTTTCATGAAATTCCCAGTGGGTCAGACGTTTACATACACTCAATTAGTATTTGGTAACATTGCCTTTAAAATGTTAAACTTGGGTCAAACGTTTCGGGTAGAATTCCACAAGCTTCCCACAATAAGTTAGGTGAATTTTGGCCCATTCCTCCTGACAGAGCTGGTGAAACTGAATAAGGTTTGTAGGCCTCCTTGCTCACACAAGCTTTTTCAGTTCTGCCCACACATTTTCTATAGGATTGAGGTGAGGGCTTTGTGATGGCCACTCCAATACATTGACTTTGTTGTCTTTAAGCCATTTTTCCACAACTTTGGAAGTATGCTTAGGGTCATTGTCCATTTGGAAGATCCATTTGCGACCAAGCTTCCTAACTTCCTGACTGATGTCTTGAGATGTTGCTTCAATATATCCACGTAATTTTCCTCTTCATGATGCCATCTATTTTGTGAAGTGCAACAGTCCCTCCTGCAGCAAAGCACCCCCACAACATGATGCTGCCACCCCCATGCTTCACAGTTGGGATGGTGTTCTTCGGCTTGCAAGCCTGCCCCCTTTTCCTCCAAACATGACAATGGTCATTATGGCCAAAGAGTTTACGATCCTTGTCCCCATGTGCAGTTGCAAACCGTAGTCTGGCTTTTTTATGGTGGTTTTGGAGCAGTGGCTTCTTCCTTGCTGAGCGGCCTTTCAGGTTATGTTGGTATAGGACTCGTTTTACTTTTGTACCTGTTTCCTCCATCATCTTCACAAGGTCCTTTGTTGTTGTTCTGGGATTGATTTGCATCTTTCGCACCAAAGTACATTCATGGGTGATTTCTTTTGATTTTCCCATGATGTCAAGCAAAGAGGAACTGAGTTTGAAGGTAGACCTTGAAATACATCCACAGGCACACCTCCAATTGTCTCAAATGATGTATATTACACATATTTAAATCCTTTTTTGGGATATGCACAAAACTACTTTCAAACTTCCAGTTTGTTTTATTTAACTTAGTGATCCCTTCGCATGCCAATCCCTTTAGCGGGATCAATTTGACAACATCCAGTGAAATTGCAGAGCGCCAAATTCAAACTACAGAAATATCAAGATTCAAGATTCACGACAATATAAGTGTAAAACATCAAAATACAGTTTAACTTCTTGGTAATCCAGCCACAGTGTCAGATTTCAAAAAATGCTTTACGGCAATAGCAGACCATGTGATTATCTGAGGACAGCACCCCGCATACAAAAACATGAAAATAATTTTCAACCAGGCAGGTGGCGACACAAAAGTCAGAAATAACGATATAATAAATGCCTTGCCTTTGAAGATCATCTTCTGTTTGCACTCCAAAATTTCCCAGAAACGTCACAAATTGTCCTTTTGTCTGATAATGTCCTTCTTTATGTCCCCAAAATGTCCATTTATTTGCCGCGTTTGATTCAGAAATACACCGGTTCCAACTCGCCCAACATGACTACAAAGTATCTAATAAGTTACCTGTAATCTTGTTCCAAACATTTCAAACAACGTTCCTAGTCCAACCTAAGGTATCCTAAAACATAAATAATCGATCAAATTTAAGATGGAATATACTGTGTTCAATCCCGGATAAAAACAACGTGAAGCACGCACCCAGTTCACGAGCATCAAAATAGTAGAGTCCACTTGGCTTGACACTCACAAAGAACAGCCCTACTTCTTCATATCTCAAAAGAAAACAATCAACCAATTTTTAAAGACTGTTGACATCTAGTGGAAGCCATAGGAACTGCAACCAGGTTCCTATTAAATAGGGCTTCCCATTGAAAACGAATTGAAAACACAGTGACCTCAATTTTATTTTCCTGGATGGTTTGTCCTCGGGGTTTCGCCTGCCAAATCAGTTCTGTTATACTCACAGACATTATTTTAACAGTTTTAGAAACTTTAGAGTGTTTTCTATCCTAGCTTATCCTAGCTTCTGGGCCTAAGTAACAGGCAGTTTGGGCACACTTTTCATCCGGATGTGAAAATACTGCCACTTATCCCTAAGAAGTTTTAAACCAGTACCGGTTACATTCAGGCAAGTCTCGTGACACTTGTGGGGGTTGTAGAGCAAAACGGAGAACACCATCGTCTTTGTGAGAATCCCCCCTTTCCACAGTGGGTTCCCATTAGTTTGCAGCCCAACTTCTCAGACGTTACCAAACAGAAGTAGGTACTTCGACTACCGACTTCAAAGGAGCCTCCTGACACTTGTGGGGTTCGTGAAGAAAACAGTATCCTCTTTCCATAGAGTGGGTAAAATAGTTTGTGGGCCAAACCATTTGGACCCCACAGACGTTTTCGTGAGATCACCGCTTTTTCAGAAGGTCTCGTGTTCTGACTTAAACCACTCTAGCTCTGCCACCTTTCACTGCAGACGCTGGCGGATGCAGTAGATTGAGACGCCTTCAGTGCAAAAAAACCCCAGATATCTCTAGCTTAAACTTTTTTGATGGTGCGTCAATCGACTCTAAGGGGTTAGAACTCAACTCCACTTCGATTGTAAGAGAACGAAGTAGAGCATTCCTCAATTAAGGGTTAGGAAAAATAGGATTTTGAGTGGGAATCAATTGTTTGATCCCCACAATGATAGTAAAACAAATGTGTGTGTGTGTGTGTGTGTGTGTATGTGTGTAGTCAGTGTGCATAGTCTGTGTCCGTGTGTGTGTCTGTCGTCCGTGAGTGGGTACGTGGTTGTGTGTGTTCTTAGGTGTGTGTGTGTGTGTGGGGGGGGGGGGGGGGGGTGTAATGAGAAAGTTATGGGGTGTAACGAGAGAGTGATTGAGAGTGTGAGTGAGTGAGGACACTCAAGTGCATATACAGTGTGTTCAGAGGCTATGGTAATATATTGTGGTATGATACAGCCTTTTAGATGAATAAACTGTATGTTTACTTGAAACAATGTTCTTTTCATCTTCGTCTAGATCTGTTGAAGTCGACTTCAGACACTCATCGCATCTGTTTGTTTATGTGTCACACAAAATGTAAGGTTCTGCATGTATTTTCTAACTCAGACTTGTGTTCTGTTTCATTACTGTGTTCTGTTTCATTACTTACTCTCTCTACTTAGTCTTTCGTTTTTGTTCATTGATTTCACCTGTGTTAGTTACTCACCTGGTCTCACCAGCTCCGTATTTAGTTCAGTTCATTCTGTTTGTGCCTTTGTGAGGTGTTGTTTGTTTTGACTCTACTAATCCTTTTTTAGCTCATTTGTGAGAACCAGTTATAACCTTCAGTTCTAGTTTTGATTCACCTGCCTGTTTGCCTACCTGTATATGACCATTGTTTGAATGTGACCACAATTCCTGCCTTCAGCGAAGGCGAAATAAACACCTGCTGCACTCTGCGCGTGAATCTACACCGTTTTCTCATTACATTACATTATTCATTACAGTAAATGATCAATCCATACTTTCCAGAGCTTTGAAATCAACTCTGATGGCTGAAATGATGGTCACAGACATAATTTACACGCACACACACACACACACATACATACAGTACACACACACTGACACGGTTTGGACATAAGGAATAACCTGGATGCTGCCTGCTTGCACCCAGCTGCCTCTCAGCTAGACTGGTCACTCCTTCCTCCCACCGACACAAAGACAGAGGAGGATCAGAGTGTGCGATTGTGATTGTTATTGTTGTTGACCTGTCTTAATTCTGCCTGTGTGGTGAAGGAGTCCGTGGAGAGTGGAGGGAAGTGATGATGCACAGGGTTTGTAACGCTGACGAAGCTGTAGTAATCATTTCCTGGCTGATTATTTTTTTAATCTCCTGTTGATTCTCCACGGTGCGAGGAGGAGGCATGAGGTGCGGATCTAGACGTTCATCGGCCAGGGCCAAGAGGGTTCTCATCTAATTGAGATCATTTTTATTTAACTCCAGTCTCTGTTAGTAATGGGATAAAAACAAGGTCAATAGTCCTGCTCTGCAGGGAACCCTCCAGTACTTTGTTATTATTTAGTCAATTATTTAGCTTTTTTTTGTTTAGTTGTAGAGGGATGATGATGATGATGATGTGAAATATTGATTGCGTTTGCAATGTGTGGGTCCTCATCTTAACCTCTCTAGCTCGTTTCTGATACCAGGTTTCAGGGCCAAAGTCCCACACAGGTCAGAGTCGAATGTAGCAAAAGCCTGGGTTTCTCCATCCATGGAATAAGTACTTTATAGAAGAATAGAGCTCCTCTGAGGCAAAAGTCCTATTATCCATTTGGTGCTATGGAACAATTGAGAGAGTGGTGGAAATTTAAGTGCAAACAAGGACTGGTCACTATCGGTGAAATCGCACACTTACACATTATTCAACCCATTTGTTATATATCTTTCCCTGGCACTCTGCAAATGAAAGTATTAGCCCTAAATTACTTTTCTGAAGTGAGGCCACCCATGGGTATAGTAGCCCATGCTTTGGTACAATTATGGCTCATTTGCATTTTCCAATTACACTTAAAAGGTACTGTACTTAACCTAATAGTCCACGCGTGTTGAGCAGAATCCACCTCGATTACACACAGGGCTTTTTTCCTCATCCGTAACCCTCTTAGCTCGGGAGCGTAGGCTACTATTGAATTAATCACCAGCGCTGGGAGTGGGAGATCAACCAAAAACCCTGCTGAACTCCACTCAAACACACACAATCTCCACTTGTTCGTACAGAAACTCTCCAACAAAGTAATTGGCTGTAAAACAGATTTGTTCCAATGCAATTATACAGTTGAAGTGTAATGTATTGAGCTGGGTATAGGTGAGCTGGACTAGACATCCACAAAAAGGGGTATATCAAATTAAGTGCCTAGGCCCAGTGGTCTATAAGCTATCCTGCTGTCAAAATCCCTCAACCCTCACCCAAAAAAGGATATATACTGTATGTTTTAGTAAGGTACTAAATATTTCAACCTCAAGCTACCAACATATTTTACATACAGTGCATTTGGAAAGTATTCAGACCCCTTGACTTTTTCCCAAAATTTTTCCCACATTTTGTTATTTTAGATATATAATTGCCAGATATAATTGGCAGATGTTATAAATATATAAGGACATATCACAAAGGCACTGTATATCACATGTTCAGTAGAATAACACTTTTTCTGAGAATACACACCTATACAGCACTTTGTGTACATTCAGAGGGTAGCTGGTTTCTGTGTTACAGTTTTTGTTGCCAGCTAAGAACATATCTAAGGTCACTTTGATTTTGTACATGGTCATACCCTGTTATGACCAGGTATAACCATAGGCAAGTACACAAGGTCTCTGCAGGTGATCTGTCTATTTCACTGATACAGGTCCCCCTCCACCCTCTGATGATATGTATAATGTAATATTATGTCTCCAGAGAAACCTGGATACAAATTAATACTTCTTAAAAATGTGCCTTACAATATCTTCTGTAGGTGGGTTCTGAGTCCTGTATTGCAGTTCTATGAAATATTTGTACCAGATTTTGTATACCATACGCACACAAGTAAGGTAACTTTGGTTTTGTACAGTGTCATACTATAGGTGGTATTGAAAAGTACAATCTCAGGCGAGTACATCTTGGGGATCTACATCTCTGGTTCCTCCACCCTTTGGTGGTATGGATAACTTGTAATCATGTCTCCAGAGAAAACTGGATTCAAATAACCTTAAAAGCACCAACAGGGGTCAATGTTGACCCCAAGGGGTAGGTTTTAAACCTTCTAAAAATGTTGGACTTTGTCAATCAACTAGTTAATGACAAAAAAATAATACAATTTACCATGATTTCTATGTTAATATGTTATAATTAAGTGTATGATTTTCTGTACCAAATATTAGGTTCTGCTTTTGTGATGTATCAAATACTTATGTCATGCAATAAAATGCAAATTAATTACTTAAAAATCATACAATGTGATTTTCTGGATTTTTGTTTTAGATTCCGTCTCTCACAGTTAAAGAAAATTACAGACCTCTACATGCTTTGTAAGAGGAAAACCTGCAAAATCGGCAGTGAATCAAATACTTGTTCTCCCCACTGTATATATATTAGAGGTCGGCCGATTAATCGGAATGGCCGATTAATTAGGGCCAATTTCAAGTTTTCATAACAATCGGAAATCGGTATTTTTGGGCTCCGATTTTGCCCATTTTTTTATTTATATATATTTTTTTATACCTTTCTTTAACTAGGCATGTCAGTTAAGAACACATTCTTATTTTCAATGACGTTCTAGGAACGGTGGGTTAACTGCCTTGTTCAGGGGTAAAACGACAGATTTTCACCTTGTCAGCTCGGGGGATCCAATCTTGCAACCTTACAGTTAACTAATCCAACGCTCTAACCACCTGCCTCTCATTGTACTCCACGAGGAGCCTGCCTGTTACACAAATGCAGTAGAAGCCAAGGTAAGTTGCTAGCTAGCATTAAACTTATCTTATAAAAAACAATCAATCAATCATAATCACTATTTATAACTACACATGGTTGATGATATTACTTGTTTATCTAGCGTGTCCTGCGTTGCATATAATCGATGCAACGCTGGGGGATGATTTAACAAAAGCGCATTTTCGAAAAAAGCACAATCGTTGGACGACTGTACATAACCATAAACACCAATGCCTTTCTTAAAATCAATACACAGAAGTATATATTTTTTTACCTGCATATTAGCTAAAAGAAATCCAGGTTAGCAGGCAATATTAACTAGGTGAAATTGTGTCATTTCTCTTGCGTTCATTGCATGCAGAGTCAGGGTATATGAAACAGTTTGGGCAGCCTGGCTCATTGTGAACTAATTTGCCAGAATGTTACGTAATTATGACATAACATTGAAGGTTGTGCAATGTAACAAGAATATTTAGACTTAGGGATGCCACCTGTTAGATAAAATACTGAACGGTTCCGTATTTCACTGAAATAATAAACGTTTTGTTTTCGAAATGATCGTTTCCGGATTCGACCATATTAATGACCAAAGGCTCGTATTTCTGTATGTTGTTATGTTATAATTAAGCAAGCACAGCGTTGTTTATGACTTCAAGCCTATCAGCCTAATGGCTGGTGTAACCAATGTGAAATGGCTAGCTAGTTAGCGGGGTGCGCGCTAATAGTGTTTCAAACATAACTTGCTCTTAGACTTGGAGTAGTTATTCCCCTTGCTCTGCAATGGCCGCGGCTTTTGTGGAGTGATGGGTAACGCTGCTTCGAGGGTGGCTGTTGTCGTTGTGTTCCTGGTTCGAGCCCAGGTAGGGGCGAGGAGAGGGACGGAAGCTATACTGTTACACTGGCAATACTAAAGTGCCTATAAGAACATCCAATAGTCAAAGGTATATGAAATACAAATGGTATAGAGAGAAACACTCCTATAAATACTATATTAACTACAACCTAAAACCTCTTACCTTGGAATATTGAAGTCTCATGTTAAAGGAACAACCAACTTTCATGTGTTCTCATGTTCTGAGCAAGGAACTCAAACGTTAGCTTTTTTACATACTGCACATACTGCACGTTGCACTTTGTTTTTGCATTATTTAAACCAAATTGAACATGTTTCATTATTTATTTGAGGCTAAATAGATTTTTATTGACGTATTATATTAAGTTAAAATAAGTGTTCAGGGGCCTCCCGGGTGGCACAGTGGTTAAGGGCACTGTACTCTAGCGCCAGCTGTGCCACTAGAGACTCTGGGTTCACACCTAGGCTCTGTCGCAACTGGCTGCAACCGGGAGGTCCGTGGGGCGACGCACAATTGGCCTAATGTCGTCCGCGGTAGGGATATCCTTGTCTCATCGCGCATCAGCGCGCGCTAACCAAGGTTGCCAGGTGCACGGTGTTTCCTCCAACACATTGGTGCGGCTGGCTTCCGGGTTGACCTCTAATATATATATATATTTACCCTTTATATCACCATTTTCATGGTATCCAATTGGTAGTTACAGTCTTGTAACTCGGGAGAGGTGAAAGTCGAGAGCCGTGTATCCTCCAAAACACAACCCAACCAAACCGCACTGCTTCCTGACACAATGCCCGCTTAACCTGGAAGGCAGCCACAACAATGTGTCGGAGGAAACCGGCCTGCCACAGGACTCACTAGAGAGTGATGGGACAAGGACATCCCTGCCGACGTCAGGATCTCTAGTGGTACAGCTAGCACTGTGATGCAGTGCTTTGGACCACGGCGACACTCGGGAGGCGATTAGAGCTTTTTAATGGAAATTCCAAAGCCAGAAATAGTAAACATTCAATTGTCAAAACATTGCAAATATTCCATTGTCTCTGTCAGGTTCACATGGATACATATGAAATTACTAATTAAGTTTTGAATATCACTTAGTTTTATTCGATGACTTTATAATTTAAAGTCATCATCTCATCTCTGCTCAGGCAATAGCAGTCAGCCAGCCAGACCATGTAAGGGTATCTGCTCGCCATACTGTACTGTCTTTAGTCATCCTAGTAAGCTAGCCTGCCTAAGTATGCTGCAGAATTGTCTGACAATCATTTTACTAGTTTTTCAAAGTAGATACTTTCACAAACTGTCTCTATCCCTCTCTCTCATTGTTGTGTTGTGTATATTCCTCTCACATATACTGGCGTATGTGGTCTGTGTGTAACTAACCTAATGTAGTAGGCGTAAAAGTGTATCCATCTCTGTCCAAGCTGGAAAAGAACAGGCACAATGGATTATGGTCATTGCAGTTAATTACCACATTTGTGCAATGAACTAAGTTGAATATTTGCTTAATGAAAACTACAACTCCCTTCAGCCCAACGTCCCATATAGTCCCTGACTTAATTTATCTTGTGAATGATTTGATTTCTCTCTAGAGAAACGGCACGTTGGGTTCACACAAAAAAATAATTGAAGTAATTGAACCAACGTCAGTCAATTAGTTATTTGATAACCGAAACCTCCCCCCAAATATTGGTATATCGCTCAGCACTACTAAATAGTAAACATTGTGAGAAAAGCATAAAATTTGGCAAAGAGGTAGATAGATGTATGTACCCTAAAAATATATAAACTCAGCAAAAAAAGAAACGTCCCTTTTTCAGGACCCTGTCGTTCAAAGATCATTCGGAAAAATCCAAATAACTTCACAGATGTTCATTGTAAAGGGTTGAAACACTGTTTCCCATGCTTGTTCAATGAACCATAAACAATTAATTAACATGCACCTGTGGAACGGTCGTTAAGACACTAACAGCTTACAGACGTAGGCAAATAAGGTCACAGTTATGAAAACTTAGGACACTAAAGAGGCCTTTCTACTGATTCTGAAAAACACCAAAAAGACAACGATGCAACAACGATGCCCAGGGTTCCTGCTCATCTGCGCTAACGTGCCTTTGGCATGCCGCAAAGAGGCATGAGGACTGCAGATGTGGCCAGGGCAATAAATTGCATTGTCCGTACTGTGAGACGCCTAAGACCGCGTTACAGGGAGACAGTGGCAGACCACATGGCAGTGACAGACAGTCTGCAGTGGCAGACCACGTGTAACAACACCTGCACAGGATCGGTACATCTGAACATCACACCCACTGGACAGGTACAGGGTGGCAACAACAACTGCCAAAGTTACACTAGGAATGCACAATCCCTCCATCAGTGCTCAGACTGTCCGCAATAGGCTGAGAGAGGCTGGACTGAGGGCTTGTAGGCCTGATTTAAGGCAGGTCCTCACCAGACATCACTGGCAAAAATGTTGCCTATAGGCACAAACCCACCGTCGCTGGACAAGACAGGACAGGCAAAAAGTGCTCTTCACTGACGAGTCACAGTTTTGTCTCACCAAGGGTGATGGTCGGATTTGCGTTTATCGTCGAAAAAATGAGTGTTACACCGAGGCCTGTACTCTGGAGAGGGATCAATTTGGAGGTGGAGGGTCCGTCATGGTCTGGGGCGGTGTGTCACAGCATCATCGGACTGAGCTTGTTGTCATTGCAGGCAATCTCAACGCTGTGCGTTACAGGGAAAACATCCTCCTCCCTCATGTGGTACCCTTCCTGCAAGCTCATCCTGACATGACCCTCCAGCATGACAATGCCACCAGCCATACTGCTCGTTCTGTGCATGATTTCCTGCAAGACAGGAATGTCAGTGTTCTGCCATGGCCAGCGAAGAGCCCAGATCTCAATCTCATTGAGCACATCTGGGACCTGTTGGTGAGGGCTAGGGCCATTCCCCCCAGAAATGTCCGGGACTTGAAGGTGCCTTGGTGGAAGAGTGAGGTCACATCTCACAGCAAGAACTGGCAAATCTGGTGCACTACAGTACTTAATGCAGCTGGTGGCCACACCAGATTCTGACTGTTACTTTTGATTTTGACCCTCCTTTTCTTCAGGGACATATTATTCCATTTCTGTCACATGTCTGTGGAACTTGTTCAGTTTATGTTTCAGTTGTTGAATCTTGTTATGTTCATACAAATATTTACACATGTTAAGTTTGCTGAAAATAATCACAGTTGACAGTGAGAGGATGTTTCTTTTTTAGATATGGAGTTTAGATATGGAGCTACCCGAGATTAACCCGTGGGTCAGCATGCCAGTCACTATAACAAAAACATAGATATAGATATGTAGATCTTTCAGAAAAGTTCATTTCAAGTAACTATGAATGATATTCATCAAAATATTGGTTAAAAACATGAAAACAAAAACACACGTTTTAAAACATCAAATTAGACTATAAATGTTTAAACATTGTTAAATAAACAGAGTGTACAAAACATTTGGAGCACTGCTCTTTCCATGACATAGACTGACCACATGAATCCAGGTGAAAGCTATGATCCCTTATTTAGGTCACCTGTTAAATCCACTTCAATCAGTATAGATGAAGGGGAGGAGTCGGGGGAAAAAATCTTCAAATCTTCAGACAATTAAGACATGATTTGTGTATGTTTGACATTCAGAGGGTGAATGGGGAAGACAAAATATGTAAGTGCCTTTGAACAGGGTATGGTTTTAGATGCCAGGCACACCAGCTTGAGTGGGTCAAGAACTGCAACACTGCTGCAGTTTCCCGTGTGTATCAAGAATGGTCCACCATCCAAAAGACATCCAGTCAACATGACACAACTGTGGGAAACATTGGAGTCAACATGGACCAGCATCCCTGTGGAATGCCTTTGACACATTGTAGAATAGATGCCCCAATGAATTTAGGCTGTCCTGAGGCCAAAATGGGTGCAACTCAATAAAATGCTTTGGACACTCAGTGTATATGCTTATTTTGGGGGGTATTTAAACTTCTTATGGCTGCAAGGGCAGTATTGAGTAGCTTGAATGACAAGGTGCCCAGAGGTGCCCAGAGTAAACTATCTGCTCCTCAGGCCCAGTTGCTAATATATGCATATTATTATTAGTATTGGATAGAAAACACTCTGACGTTTCTAAAACTGTTTGAATGATGTCTGTGAGTATAACAGAACTCATATGGCAGGCAAAAACCTGAGAAGAAATCTAAACAGGAAGTGGGAAATCTGAGGTCGGTCGATTTTCAATCCAGCCCCTATTGAGTACACAGTGGGATATTGGTTATGTTGCACTTCCTAAGGCTTCCACTAGATGTCAACCGTCTTTAGAAACTTGTTTGAGGATTCTACTGTGAGGGGGAGAGAATGAGAGGGGAATGAGTCAGAGGTCTGCCAGCAGTCACGCACTGGTCACGCGCATTTCACATGAGAGGTAGCTCGCGCTCCTTTTCTGAAGACAAAGGAATTCTCCGGTTGGAACATTATTGAAGTTTTATGTTAAAAACATCCTAAAGATTGATTCCGTACATCGTTTGACATGTTTCTACAAACAGTAACAGAACTTTTTGACATTTCGTCTGCAACTAGGGAATGCGCTTCATGACTTTGGGATTTGTTTACCAAATGTGCTAACAAAAGTGGCTCTTTGGACATAAATGATAGACATTATTGAACAAATCAAACATTTAATGTGGAACTGGGATTCCAGGGAGTGCATTCTGATGAAGAACATCAAAGGTAAGTGAATATTTATAATGTTATTTCTGATTTCTGTTGACTCCAACATGGCGGATATCTCTATTTGTTTTCTGAGCGCCGTTCTTCAGATTATTGCATGGTTTGCTTTTTCCGTAAAGCTTTTTTGAAATCTGACACAGCGTTTGCATTAAGGAGAAGTGTATCTATATTTCCATGTCTAACACTTATATTTTAATCGACATTTATAATGAGTATTTCTGTAAAATTATGTGGCTCTCTGCAATATCACTGGATATTTTTGGAACTAGTGAAGATAACGCGCCAATGTATACTGAGATTTTTTTATATAAATATGCCCTTTATCGAACAAAACACACATGTATTGTGTAACATGGAGTTCTATGAGTGTCTTCTGATGAAGATCATCAAAGGTTAGTGATTCATTTTATCTCTATTTGTGCTTTTTTGACTCCTCTCTTTGACTGGAAAAATGGCTTAATTTTTCTGTGACTTGGCGGTGACCTAACATAATCGTTTGTGGTGCTTTTGCTGTAAAGCCTATTTGAAATCGTACACTTTGGTGGGATTAACAACAAGATTACCTTTAAAATGGTATAAGATGCATATATGTTTGAGGAATTTTAATTATGAGATTTTTTTTGTTTGAATTTGGCGCTCTGCACTTCCACTGGCTGTTGTTAACGGGATTGCAGCCCTAAGAAGTTTTAAACAATTTAGTTGTGTTACAAAAGGTTAATAAAATAAAAAGGGTTACTTTGTAATCATTACCAATATGGGGTAAAAACAATACACTTTTAAATAAGCTCCAAATATTTTGTCTTTTTTTAGGGATATGTGTCCTATTTCAACATTGATTTAAAAAAAATAAAAAAATAAATTGATTTCAAAATCAAAATTACCACAAAGGACTTGAATTTTGTAAAAATTAATATTCATACAGAAACACAAAACAACAATTTACTTTTGTTATGAACAAGTTGATTCACAAAGTCATGAAAAAAATTGAACAATTTAATAAACTTGGGCTATGTTAAAAACAAAAAAAAAGGATATGCCTCTGGGGTCATTCTGACCCCTCTCGGTAGCTTGAGGGTTAAGTTTAGGTCCAGACGATTTCCATTGCTTTGATGTGATTTATCTCTGTGTCAACACATGACATTGTCACTCTATCTCCCTCTCAGAACACCACTGAGCGATCTCCTGAGCTCTTTATACCTTCCATTTATTCAATATGACTAACATTACGTGGCTCTTTCAGTGAATGCGTTGAAAATGCGTTTTGACATGTAAAGGGGAGTCTCCTCAAGCTAGCAGGGGGGATATTACCAGATTTCAGATGCTCTTTTTGTCGTTCTTCCCTTGTTTTATATCCCTTTTCTGTTGTAATGTTTCATTTATTCCCCACTTCATACAGCATCTGTGAAGAAGATGGCCTCTTTTACTGAACCCTTTTCTCTGTGTCCCCAGTCAATTTGGTTCATTATGTCTGTTCCACTTCTCCATGGGCACGTGCATACGCACACACACACAAAATATGGTGCTAATCTTTTTCTTCGAAGTAGAGAGTCAGAGAGACTTGATATGGAAATGATAGAGGTATGAATGATTCATGATACAACCCCGAAATCATGGTGTGTGTGTGGGTGTGTGTGTGCCCACGCACATCTGTATGTGTTGATATTAACCATGATTGGTAAAACACACTTTAAAACCCATTTAAAGTCAAAGTAATGGATTCAAATATGTTTGTTGATTTCATTTTGCATTTTGGCGCAGCTCAATCAAATCTTAAAATGGATACTTCCCATATTTTTGCTTAATTAAAAACATGCATGTCACTGCTCTCGCAAAGTTCACACTCTGAGAAAGAACATATTGAAATGAATTGTTCATCAACGCAAGACACCAAGAGAAACAACAATCGAGTCATTGCAGAGCAGTTTGGAATCAATTTAGACATTGAGAGTAGGAGTGAGTACATAAGCTGCCAAAATGTACAGAACCAGGTCAATAGTCAATGGATCAAGCACTAAGTAATGTAGCTGGACCTAGTTAATTAGACCAGCCATATGTTGTGTTCTGCAGAGCACAGTATTGTTATGGCCACAGATCAGACGTGGTTCTGTGTTCCAGGTTCCAGAAGTGGCAGAGCCACGGTTCTTCACAGCTTGTTGTTGGAGAGCGCTGAGAGAGAATGTGACGAATCTACACAAACCTGTTTTTTTTGTAATATTCTGACACGTTTCACTCAGAGAGGCAGAAGATACTTTCAGCTGTTTGTAATGAGACTGATGCAGCGGGTTAGAGATGTACCATTTTCTCCTTTTCCACTGCCCAGGGGAGGGAAACACAGGTTCAAAGGGTTGGTGGTGGAATACCTCAACTGATTTACAAGATCACAAAGCAACGCACCTGATATCTGTAGAAGTAACACAGTTCTACCTCTGGGGGGGAGATGGAATAAAACAGTTCACCTGTAGACAACCCAGTATCATATCACACCATCTGTAGATCACTCGCTACATCCCACCACAGAAGAAGACATTAGCATAACACACAGTTGTTCAGTTCTCGATTGATCTGAAGTGTTGTGTACACATACACGGAACGTTGAGGGCTCATTCCGCGCTCTGAGAACAAACAGGTTCAGGTGAACAGTAAGAAAACAAACATGTGGAGTAAAAGTTCAAGTGAAAGATTTTGTATCAGTAAGGTGACCGGAGGCCTGCGGGAGGACAGGGTGGAGGAGGTTATACAATACAGCTGTTGAAGGACTAGGAGGATACAAAATATTCATGTTGTGTGTAATATCATTCTGGATCGTTATGGACTACTACATGTGAACCACACAGTGCAGATTGGTGGGAATATGTGGGTAGACTGAGTTTCCAAAGCCCATACAGTGGAGAGGAATGAACAGCCTGAGTGGAGAGGATGGCTTGTACTTAAACAGAGGCCGTTGGATTAGCATCATAATGCAATCACTTTTAAGGGATTTTCATAATGTTATATAAAATGAAACATTTTTGAAGAAGGCTAAGAACAATATAATTGTTTGCGTGATTCTTAATGATATTAAGTTGTTAAATAAAACTTCCAAGGACAGCATGTCGATAATCTGTGAATTTAAATCTCCCACGATTCAATAGGTTGAACAAGCTGTGATTTAAAGTTGAGGCCTATTGATGGATAACTTTAATGATATCCTACCTCTATCAGCCATTCTACAGGGAACTCGTCTGACATTTAGGTATCTTCTCCGCTGCCTGTGGCGTTTGGTTAATGCTAATTTACCAATGGCGATCTCTCTGATTGGGCCATTACTTGCTCTCTGACATCCTGTTAAAGGTTCTATTTCCTGTGCTCTCGGAGGGTTAATGAGGTGTGGGAGAAACATTTCATTCTGCCAGCGTTTTCTTCTGCCTGCCCTCATTTACATCGCAGGAGGGAGGCATGAGCAAACGCTCCTAAACAGAAGGGGTGTTCTTCGTAGGAGCAATGGGAATTATGATTTGAGACAATTACGACGTCCAAAAGGCCATGAGATGGGGATGAATGGGATGGGAGTCGTTATGCGAGGCAGAGCGTTGCGGTGAAGTTGTACAGGGGGAAATGGGAGGAGTGCACGGATGATCATCAGGAGTTGTCATGAGAAAAAGACAACTTTTTCCTGGTGATGTGAAACAATCAGCAGGGAGGGAAACGGAGGCCTGAATAGCTTGTGATCATATCTTATTACACCATTGCTGAGTTTTTCCTCTAATGGAAACGTTGCGCTTTTATATGTATGAGCCAGGCTTTGTATTCATTTAAACATGAAAATGGGGCGATTTTCAGACGGCTGGTAAACATCCAGCATTTTCAGAGGAAGAGATTGTAAAATATCTCACACAGATCCATTCCAACCTGGATGAAACAAATAGGAAAAACACATTTTCCTACAGATGACTCTCCTTTTCACTATTTTGCTTCTCTGCGCCCTGCCTGCCTGTCTGCCTGTGCTGCTCTCTGATCGTAATAGTCTCTAATTATATGTGATTATGCGTAAATCTCTCTGGATAAAAGGACCAAAGGAATAACATCATTACACTAAACCATGTCATTTAGACTTCTGTTTGCTATGCATATCAGGGGGTCTGCTAAAAATACTGCAGGCCCTCTCCTTGTGTTATCCTAGCTCAGTGCTGCCTCCATCCAACACACAGATTGTCACACCAACCCACAACCCCGTATATGATTACCATCCTCCGATATTATGTTCATATCTATAATAGAATTTGAACATAAGCAGCTACGTGACACACGCACACTGCTCCGCTCTTTGGATAATTGCCATCACTTAAATATTAATGCATTTCGCTTGTCTACAAGTTAGTGGGCCGCACTGGTGCGTTTGCGTGCAGATGGCGGGCGTCTGAAAATAAAGATCAAAGACAGGAGAAATCCCATTTGTTCCACTCCCGACGTAATGCCGCGGCTTTAACATAATCTGCCTGTTTGATTTCTGGGCACAGTAAGAAAAGCTGAATTTGAGATTTGCCTGGCCCAGATGGTGGAAACTGATATCCCGGCCAGTTAGATTGGGAACAGCAAACCAGATCAGAGCAAAGCAGTAGCACACTTCTCTTTGCTTTGCTGATCGTCGGTTTCGTTCAGTTTGTCCTGTTTTAGTCAGTCTCATCTGGGTTGCAATGTTGTTTTGAGAGTCTCTGTCGTTCCATTGTCCAGAAGGACAAGTGATAT